>NW_007727832.1:223337-231339 GCF_000696425.1 Galeopterus variegatus | reverse complement strand
GGGGGTGGAACTGCAGATCAAAGGACACCTCTGTCTCCCAAAGACAAATGCCCCTTTCTGTCCCCACCCCCTCACTGCTCCTCCTTAATCCTGCAGGAAATCTGAGCACGAAAGCATTGCTGCACCCAGGGCCATGGAGGGTCAGAAAGGATTTAAGAAATGCAGAAATCCTGGAGAACGATAAAGCAGCTTTTGGGATGGAAGCCCGGGCTGCAGGCTGCAGGTGTGCCCCTCTGTCCTGAGACTGGGGGAGAGGCGGGAAAGGGGAGGTCCTTCCTGACCACCCGTCCCTGCACAACCCACCGCCCGCTGAGCTCCCGGGCCGCCCTACCTGAGCGCCTCCAGGATGGCCCTGTGGGCCTCGTCGCGGTGCTTCATGCCCACCAGGCTGGTGGCCCACTGCTGCAGGACGCGCTTCTTCTCCACGTTTATGGCGTCTATTTCCGTGAAAGCCTGCAGCCGAGAGCGGAGGGGACGTGAATGCTCCGCTGGTCTCGTCTGTGCCCAGAAGGACCGTCAGAGCTGGCTCTCCTGGCTGCCCTCTTCCCCTGTGTCGCCTTACTTTCCTTTATCGCGCATCAGCAGAGGGATATGCACGGCGTGAAACGCAGCCCTGAAGAAACCTCCAGCAGCCGTGCGAGCCTTTGCTCAGGGCCCGTGGGTGCTCAGTGCTAGGGACAGGGGAGGACGAGGAGGAGGAGGATGCTGCTCCATGTGGGGGATGGTTCTGGAATTTACTCCAAGGTCAGGGAGGGTTCATTTATGCTCTGGGTGGGGCCCCTCACCTCGCTGTGCCTCAGGGTCCCCAGCTGTGACATGGGTACAGTAGTAGTGCCTGATTCCTGGGGCTGTGCCAGCCCAGGAGGCAAGCGGGGACCCAAACCCAGCTGGACCCTCCCCACGCTGGGCCTGGGGGTGCCTGTCAGCCAAGGGGGGCGCCTTCCCACTGGGGCTGACTACGGTGCAGCTGACATATGGAGGTCACCGCTGAATCTAATGCCCTGCTGAATGCAGTCCCCCTCCTTTTTAAAAATGGAAATAAGTGCTCATTCTATGCAATCAGAATATGCAGATAAGCAAAAAGACAAAAATACTAATAATGCTACCACTTATAGATAACCATTTCTAACTTCTTATGCCCATTATCATCACGTGTGCACGTGTGCGTGCGTGTGTGTGTGTGTGTGTGTGTGTGTGTGTGTGTGTGTGTAGGGAATCACATTCTATATCCTGTTTTGTAATCTTCTCTTAAAAACTAACATATTGTCGACAGGCTTTGATGTCAGTAAATATTTATTTTCAGGGCAGGATGGTGTTCCTCCATGCGGTATATCATAGTTGGTTTCACTAACGCCCTCTCCTCGGGATCTTTCCTCTCTATTACACACAACACGGTCTTAAGCATCATTTTCCCGGGGAGTCTCTATTGGTTTTGTTCACGGCCTTTTTAACGTGCAAAAGTGTTATCTGCAGGTGCGTTTCCTTGAAGTCCAGGTGGCGACACTTCGGGCGTGGGGAGAAAGCGGCGCTGCACTTGGCAGTGTCGCCCTTGGAAAGCATCCTGATGGAGACCTGTCTGTGTCTTCGCTACCCGCGTGGGAGGCCGTCTGCCTCCGCCTTCCTTCAGCTTTGCCAGCGTGGGACGGGAGCCCCCTGCCTCGCCCTTTCCTATGGCTGTTCATTGGCTTTTCATGGGTTCATGTGAGGAGCGTCTCGGGTGGGCCCAGGTGCTGGGAGTGAAAAACGCCCAGAGCGTGGGCAGGTCCTGCCCGGTGGAGTCACACCTAGGAGAGGGGGTGAGGGCAGGGCAGATGGAACAAAAGAGACCTTCACGGCACCTGTCACGTGCCACCATTCTAGAGCACAGAAGAGCACAGGGTATTTCTTATTGATTTCCAGAATCTCTTCACACCCCCAAATTTACTCAGGGTTGTGAAATAAGTGCTCATTCTATGCAATCAGAATATGCAGATAAGCAAAAAGACAAAAATACTAACAATGCTAACAAGTTTGGCTCCTGGTGAGTCTCTTTATTTTGTTAGTGGTGTCGTAATCTACACTTTTGTAGATTAAGGTGTGGGCCACCCAGCTCATCTTCTCCTTTAAGGTTTCAGCTTTTGCTGTTATGCTTAGAAAAAGGCCTCTCCAGTCCAGGATCACAGGAATATTTTTCATTTGTTTTCTTCTGGCACATTCTTCCCCATGTAAATACTTGATTCCATCTGGAATTTATTTGTGTCTGGTATGAGGAATCATTTTTTCCAAATGATTCACCAAATCTCCTAATACCACTGGATGTATAATTCATGGGCTCTCTGCTAATTTTTTATTTACTAAGTTTCTGTGCACACTTTGGCTTGTTTCTGGGCTCTTCCATAGATTTCAATGGCTTGTCTGTCTACCCTTGATTCCAGGGACACAGTCTTTAGCCTCTAGAGCTCTACAGTATATTTTAATATTTGCTGGGGCAAGGCTAGGGTGACCCACCATCCTGGCTTGCCCAGGAGTCTCCCGGGTTTAGCACAGAAAGTTTTGAGTCTCAGGAAACGCTTCGGTCCTGGGCAGACTGGGACGGCTCTTCACCCTTACAGGCATCTTCTCTTCCAAAACATTCTGGGCTGGCCCTCCTAACTTATTTTTCAGATAAACTCAAGAGTCACTTTGATAAATTAAAAGATTCTCCCCCTGCCCCCCGACTCTGACTGGGGCGCGTTCTGGATCACTTATATTTACAGGCTGGGGAGCGTGGGCAGTTTCACAGCGTTAGGTCCTGTTTCCTCCTTCCACAAGGGAACCGGGTGTGTCTGTCCATGCGTTCAAGTCCTCTCTTCTTTCTTTCAGTAAAACTTTATCGTTTCCTTCGTGTCTTTCCTGCACATAGGGGTGCAGATGGTGACACAGCTTTTCTAAAAAAAATCACAGGGACTTCGGTTTCTGGGGCTGCAGGGAGCAGCTTCAGTGCGTTTAGTCTCTGCAGTCCCTTGCTCCACATGGTGCAGAGCTGCGCGCTCTGCCCGGGAACACCTGCTGCTCATAGGCTGAGAATCACTAGAGAGATTTCGGTCCTTCCCAGAAGAGACCCACTGTTGACAAAGGAACTTGCTAGGGGTCCCCCAGCAAGCTGGCATCGGAAGTGCAGAAAGAGAATAGAATATCTGGATCCCTATAGACCTTACAGTCACCCAGTGGCCATCGCAGGAATAAAAACACCGGCCATCGATCAGTTGGGATCTACTGCGCCCCCACTGTGGGGATGGCTGGATGTGCTTAGGTGCTTAGAGAGATGTACGGGTGTGGGAGACCCACTTTCAGCCTCAAGGAGCTGGCTGACTAGCCGGGGACACACCTGCAGTAGTTTACTCCACAGGCACTGCCTAGGCCGGTCCATCAGTGCTATGTGTGGGCACTAAAGGGGCGCTTCTGCCACTGAGAGCCACACGGGGAGCTCTTACCTCGCTTGCCGCTTTCCTTAAAACCCGGGTGTCCTCAGCTTGGGCGAGGTGCTGGGCCTCAAACAGAGCAATGTCTTCTTCCAGCTGGTGGGCTCGGGTGGTGAGCTGGTCCACGAAGAGGTCCTGGGAGACGGGATGAGAAGACGGCAGTAAGGACAGGTCCCCACCTGGAGGACAAGTCTCCACTAGCCCCTGACCCATGTCAATATGACCAAGGCCACCACAGCCCCTCCAGGTGTCAGTATTCCTGCAAGCGGCGAAGCTGGGCACTTCTCTGAAGACCGGAGGCTCGGTGGTGATTAAGTGTGGGTGGAATTTGCACGATACCTGTTTTTTCTTCTCGAGCTCTGCCCGCCTCCTCTCCACCTCAGCCTTCTTCACCACCTGCCTCATCACACGGATGTCGTCACGCACATCCTGGTCGACGTTCTGCATGTAGAAGAGATGCAGCGCCAAGTTCTCCATCTCCGTCTGCAGAGCTGCCACTGGGGGGAGGGGAGAGGCTGTTCTAGCATCATCCACGCCGGGACCCAGGAGAAGGACACGGCAGCTCTGGGCAGCCCTCTGCCCTTTTAGGGCGAGATTGGGAAACTGCTTTTAAACCATGAAGACCCAGACTTTGCCATCACAGAATTCACAATCTAATCGGACAGACAAAAAGTAGGTAATCTGTGTCCAGAAATTGCGACAAGCCTTTCCACTTCCCACCACACAGGAGAGATCCTCCCCATAGTATAAGGATAAGGGGATCGCAACCCTTGGTGTGGTGTCGCCCGCACCATGCTCAGCCAGCGAGCGCACGGGCCATTCCTATAGGATCCGAACCCACGGCAGAGCGACGCTGCACTCCCAGCGCTGCACTCTCCTGAGTACGCCACAGGGCCGGCCCACATGAGACTGATTTATAAAGCCAGGATGCTGATCTAGTCAGGGAGCTGTCCCCAGATCGACAATTGTTTTCTGACTCGCATGGAGCATTCCTTTCTCAGTGGACAGATCCAAACAGAAGACTGAACTGAAGACCAGAAGGTTGCTGCATGAATATTGCATTGGAGTCAGGTGTTCTTGAAGGATATAGCTTTAACTTGAAAAAAAATGTTTTTAGGAACAAGATGGTCATCAATCCTCTGCCACTGGAGCCCACTCCAGCTCCTATATGGTGAGAATCACAGAGCTGGGAGAAGAGAGGAGGCAGGGAAACCAGGACGGAGGTTTTGCAGAGAGAGCGGCCGCCACGTGATGGAGAGGCGGGAAGATCTGGGATGTGATTTGCTTCTCCGTAAACAATTTCACCTTTTCCCTCTGGCTGCTTTTAAGATTTTCTCCTTATTGCTGGTTTTAGACCATTTGATTGTGATGAGCCTGGGTGCAGTGTTCCTCATATGTGTTCTGCTGGGGGTTTGCTGGGCTTCTTGGATCTGTGGGTTTACAGTTTTCACCAAATGTGGAAATTTTTCCTCCATGATTTCTGTAGATATCTTTCCTGGTCCCCTCCCCTCTTCTTCTCCTGTAACGAAAGTGCAAGTGAAGCCACCTGAGGCTAGCTCACGTGAGGTCACAGGCAGCAGAAGCTGTTTTTTTCCTTTTCTGAATTGCTTGCCCATGGCCTTGGACATTCTCCTGCTGGGATGTCAGTCTCTTACTGGCTGGCTCCTAGGAGTGCTTTCTGTAGTAAAAACGTGGCAGGCAGAGCTTTAACATGGCTCCCGTGACTTTGTCCTGGTGTTCCTCCTGTAACTGCTGCATCGTGTGACAAAAGGGAGCTCATCGGTGGGTCTGGCCTAAGTGGGTGATGAGCTCTTTTAAAGCAGACAGTTTCCTCCAGCTGGTGGTGAGAGGGGGAGTCAGAGAGAACCTGAGGGTGAAAGGGGTTTGATGAAGGAGAAAGTCTCCATTGCTGGCTTGAAGGTGGCGGGGACACATGGCAAGGAATGTGGGTGGTCTAGCGGCTGAAGTGGACCCTGCCAGCATCCAGCAAGGACATGGGGACCTCAGCCCTGTGGGTGCAAGGGACTGAATTCTGCAACAACATGAATGAGTCTGAAAGTAGATTTCCCCCAGCACCTCCCCCACGAGAACTCAGTCACCCCACACCTGACTTCAGCCTTGTGATGTCCTGAGCAGAGAAGCAGGACACGCCATGCCGGACTTCTGACCTGCAGAGCTGGGCACTAATATATAAATGGCAGTCGTTGTAAGCCCCTAAATTTGTGGCAATTGCTGAGCAGAGAAGCAGGACACGCCATGCCGGACTTCTGACCTGCAGAGCTGGGCACTAATATGTAAATGGCAGTCGTTGTAAACCCCTAAATTTGTGGCAATTTGTTACGCAGCAACAGAAAACTAATACGGAAGATAACGATGTTGTCACGGATGTTCCAAATGTTTTTTTCCCCATCTGTGTTTGTCTTTTAACTATCATGCTTCTTGACAGATGCATTTTATGTTGTCATATGCCCACACTGGTCAGTCTCCTCTCTCGCCTCTGTACTTCACATCACGCTTAGAAAGACCTTCCTCACCCCAAGATGATAAAAAAAAAATATTATCTTACATAGTCTTCTAATGCTCCTCTCCTTTACTTAGTTCTTTACTGTACCTGCAACTTTTTTTCTATTTAGTGTGAAATAGGGATCTAAGTATTAACTTTTCAGTCAAATGATCAAAAATATTTAGTAATTCAAAAATGCAACCTGTACACTTGTGAAGTTCGCAGTCACTAAATTCCACAGTGAATGTCCTCAGGGTTCTAAGGATGTGCTACTCTTCGTCATGGGATCTGCCTGTCCCTTTTTCTTCCAGTACCACTTTGTTTTCATCGTTACAGATTTATACTATGTTTTGATACCTGCTACCAAAAATTTCCATTATTTTCAAAAGTATCTAGGATATTCTTGTGCATCTGGTCCTCCAAGTGAAGTTTGAAATCAATTTGTTGAGAATGAAGAGCTTTTTATGTATTGACACAGAATAATCTCCAGCATACATTGCTAAGTGAAAAAAAAAATCAAGAAACAGAGCAGTAGGTATAACATGCAGCTATTTAAGCTAAAAAAGAAAGAGAGAAAATATATATATACACACAGCCTTCTGTACTTACATGTGCAAAAATATCTTTAAAAGAATGGGTGGTTTAGAGAGAGGAAGGAGATTTTTCACTGTAGAGCTCTTGAATTTTGAATTATTACTTATCAACATAGGTAAATAAAGAATCACGTTAGATAAATTTAAGTTCACCCGAAACACCCCATCATGGACTTGAATTGGAATTGCGTTAAATTGATTATTAATTTGGAGAGAAATGACATTTTCATATTACGCATCTTCCCATCTAGTAACATGGTTGGCCCATGTATTTAAATGTTTTATGTCCCTGGTGAAATTTTATTGTTTCTCCTTAAATAGGCACACTCATTTCTTGTTGGACTTATTGCTAGGTATTTCACAGCTGTTACAGCTATTAAAGGATGGGCTTTTTAAAAAAGAATTGTAATTCCTAACTGGATACTACTGGCATAGAAGAAAACTGTAGATCTGGTATCCAGCTACTTTATTGATTTCTTACTGTTTCTATTAGCTTTCTTCCCCCCCATCAGTTATTGTGAATGTTCTAGGTAAACAATCCTATCATTGGTCTGGATGAGGATTTCAGCATTTCATTTCCAAAATCTATATCTCATTACTTTCTCCTGTTTTCTTGCATTGTGGGAACCTCCAAAACAATGCTGGGTCACGGTGGTGCAGCGGGCACGCTCCACGCTTCCTGATTGCACTGAGTGGAATTTTCTTGTTTCTGAGAGACCCTTATAAAGAGCTTTCCCTCTATCCTAGTTTGGGGTGGATGATGAGTTTTATCAAACACCCATTTGGCATCAACCCAGAAAGGCTTTTTTTCTCCTTTATAAATATGATGCATTAAATCAGTAGATCTCCTAATTGCAAATTATTCCTCAATTCCAGAAGTAAACTCTTCTTCACTATGAGGTATTTTTTCTTTTAATATGCTGCTGAGCTTAATTTGTAATATTTTCTTTAGAATTTTCTCAGTGTATAAGTGGGACTGCTTTATAGTTTCCTGGTTTTGTACGTTCTTGGCTTTTGCAGCAAGCATCGCCCTAAGCACTGCAGAACAAGCCCCGGGAAACATTTCCCAAATTTTCCACCCCCTGGAGGTTGAATAACACAGAAGTATTTGTTCTTTGAAAGGTTACTAGGACTCTTCCATCACACCTCCAAATACTGGGACTTTTAGGGAAAATAGATTTTTGACAGCATTTTTAATTCCTCCTTTGATGAAATCAGTACAATGCACAGCCTTCTCAAAATAAAAAAAAAAAAACTCCTGTGAATTGTGTTTATTCCCAGCATCATTACTTGCATTATCTCCTTTTTATTCTTCCTACATCTTTTGGCTTATTTGCCCCTTTTTAGCTTCCTGAATAGCATGGTTGTTTTTTTTTCCCTTTTTTTTTGTCTTTTTTACGTGACTGGCAACAGATCGCAACCCTCAGTGTCACGCCCATACCGGACCGGGACCGGCAACGGGATCG
>NW_007727832.1:216635-222350 GCF_000696425.1 Galeopterus variegatus | reverse complement strand
GGGAGCGCCACCGCACTCCCAAGTGGCGCACTGTAGCAGTGCGCCACCGGGCCGGCCCATGTTTTGTTTTAAACTCTTATGAAAATGGAACTAAAACTGTGCAAGTCTGTGGGTTTGTCTGAGTCATTTTGGCTCCTCCCAGATGTTTTTGCACATGGACTTTCCTTGGTCATTAACTTCCAAGCGTCTGTAACTGCTGTGTATATTGGATCCCTGTTTATCCTCTTTGCTTAGAACTCTGTAAGCATCACTACACTGCCACTTCTATTTAAGATCTGCGATTTTCAGGCCCTGGCTCCACATTAGAATCATCTGAAGGCTTAGGGAAAAAAAAAACAAGAAATGAACAGTGAATGCCTGGCCCTTCCCAGAACAAATGAATGAGAAACCTGGGCTGGTCTGGTTGGGTCCCGGTGGTTCTGAGCTCCCCTCGGTTCCTCCAAGGGGCATCCTGGGGTCAGCTGGCTGCAGTCCTCTCGAGGTAAACTGGTTTTGTCCTGCCTAGAAGCCTGTGGCATTTTCTCCTTTACCTGTGGAATTTGAAGATTTCACCAGTGATGTCTAGGCATGCTTATTTTTTTCCCAGCTGTCTGGCCCGTCTCACGCTTTTGTATCTGAGGATCTGTCTCTCTCGAGCGCGCGCCAGCACACTCCTGCAGTAGCAGGTACTGCCTGTCACCTCCTGAAGTCTCACGGGCATCGATTTTCCTAGATCCGTCCTCAATGTCTTTTATCTACTTCCTAAAACATCCATCATTTTGGATTTTGCTCTGAATTCTGGGGAGGATTCCTCAAACTGGAGTGTTTGTTCACAAATTCAGTTTTCATTTGTCTGTTTGGTACCCTTTTTGTTTAGATGATTGATTATATTTTTTAATTCCAAGTATCCTTTTCCCTAACACTTTGTTCTCATTTACTGATGCAACGTCCTCTAAAATCTCATTCAGAATGCCACCTGGCGCATGCTCTCTCTGTGTCGGTGGCTGGGTTTGCTCTGTCTGTCCAGCCCTGTCTCTTGTGTCTGGAGATCGCCCAATGGTGACTCACATTTTGACGTGAAGGTTTAGTGCCTGTGGGGCTTTGCCTCCCTCCCAGATGAGGCGGATGACTGTAGACATTCTCAAGGGGCCAAACCCCATGTCTCACCTAAGGGACAGTGGCCCCATGGTCAGGGCTGGGACCACTGCCCGCATGTTTAGTGCTCAGAGGGGAAAACAGTGCTGTATGATACAATCCTTGCTTGGTGGAGAGGCTTCTGCTCCTGCCCTCTGCTGATTTCCAGAAAGCACACAAAGTCCACGAAGATGTCTGGATCTTTCCAGAAGCCCCGCCACTCCTTGGACTCTGCCTCAGCTCCAGGGCTCCCCGGCCAGCAGGGGTGAGCAGGGGCTGGGGGCTGGGTGTGTGTCCCCTCTTTCAGGTTGGTCTAAATTCTGCTATATCTGGAGAAGCGCTCTTTAGTTTCAGCATGGATGTCACGTTCTTCCCTTTTTGGTGTTTTCTGTTAATTTGGCGATAACTGGTGAGAGGTTCTTGATAAAGGCCCACTTACCCTAACTCTGAACATTCCAGAAGCCTCTCCTGCATTTCTCAGGGTTCAAAATGCGTCTTCCGAGAGCACCTGGGATGGACTTCAGATTCTGTCAGGTTTTTTCCCCATTATAATAGTAACAGAATTGATAAAGTTGGCAACATCAAAAAGCACAAAGCTGGGCCGGCCCAGTGGCGCACTGCTACAGTGCGCCGCTTGAGCGCTCCCGCCGAGGGTTTGGATCCCACATACAGACCGGCCGCTCACTGGCTGAGCGAGGNGCTTGGTGGAGAGGCTTCTGCTCCTGCCCTCTGCTGATTTCCAGAAAGCACACAAAGTCCATGAAGATGTCTGGATCTTTCCAGAAGCCCCGCCACTCCTTGGACTCTGCCCCAGCTCCAGGGCTCCCCGGCCAGCAGGGGTGAGCAGGGGCTGGGGGCTGGGTGTGTGTCCCCTCTTTCAGGTTGGTCTAAATTCTGCTATATCTGGAGAAGCGCTCTTTAGTTTCAGCGTGGATGTCACGTTCTTCCCTTTTTGGTGTTTTCTGTTAATTTGGCGATAATTGGTGAGAGGTTCTTGATAAAGGCCCACTTACCCTAACTCTGAACATTCCAGAAGCCTCTCCTGCATTTCTCAGGGTTCAAAATGCATCTTCCGAGAGCACCTGGGATGGACTTCAGATTCTCTCAGGTTTTTTCCCCATTATAATAGTAACAAAGAATTGATAAAGTTGGCAACATCAAAAAGCACAAAGCTGGGCTGGCCTGGTGGCGCACTGCTACAGTGCGCCGCTTGAGCGCTCCCGCCGAGGGTTCGGATCCCACATACAGACCGGCCGCTCACTGGCTGAGCGAGGTGCGGGCGAGCCACCGAGGGTTGCGATCCCGTTGCCGGTCCTGGGCCAGTATGGGCACGACACTGAGGGTTGCAATCCGTTGCCGGTCACAAAAAAAGACAAAAAGGAAAAAAAAAAAAAAGCACAAAGCTGGAATAATCTGCGGCCGCATGAGGAAGCCACTGTTGACTGTCACCTACATCCTCTGCACTGCGTAGCTTTATTAATAATGTTGCATGTAACGTGACCGAGTCGCTGCAGCCTCTGACCCAGAGCTACTGGATTTCCCACTAACCTGCCTCACAACACTGGGCCCCACCCTTGCTCCAGGCTTCCGGCCCCTCACAGCGGCCTCACCTGTGCGTCTCCACCTACCTACACCTGCCCGCCTCTGCGCTCTCGCCTTCTGGACTCGCCCATCTCTGGACCTCTGCAGCCCGCCTCTCCTCTCCCGTTTATGTGTCACCACACCCCGACCGACGGTGGCCGGTTTCAGCATCTGCTGCCTGGCCCACTTAGGTGCCTTCTCAGATATTTGTGTGCTTGCCCTTCTTAAAAAGGGTGGGAAGCCCTCCGGGACCCGCAATGGCACGTGGAGGTGTACACGCGAGGATGCCTCCGGGGATGCGGGGACGCCCCTGAGGATGCAGTGGCCCGCGAAGGTGCCCCCTGGGGACGCGCTGGCACACGGGGATGCGCGCCCGGGGATGTGGTGGCACGTGGCAACGCCCCTCTGGGATGCAGTGGCAAGCGGGGATGACCCCCCGGGATGCGGTGACACGCGGGGGTGACCACGGAGATGACCCCGGGGACGCGGTGGCATGTGGGGACAACCCCCGGGGATGCGGTGGCACGAGGGGATGACCCCCCGGGGACGTGATGGCACACGGGGATGACCCCGGGGACGTGGTGGCATGCGGGGTCGACCCCCTGGGATGTGGTGACATGCAGTGGCACTCGGGGATGACTCCCCGGGGATGCGGTATAGCACGTGGGGACGCACCCAGGGACGCGTTGGCACGCGGCGACATCCACCCAAGGACGCTGTGGCACGCGGTGACGCCCCCTCAGATGTGGTGGCATGCAGGGACGACCCTGGGGACGCGGTGGCACGCAGGGATGACCCCCTGGGATGCAGTGACATGTGGGGATGACCGCGGGGATGACCCCTACGGACACGGTGGCACACGGGGATGACCCCCCCGGGATGCGGTGGGAAGCGGGGACGACCCTGGGGACGGGTGGCACGCGGGGACGACCCTGGGGACGCGGTGGCACACGGCACGTGGAGCTGCCTTACGCTTCCTGCGCTCGTCGCTGGCGGCCGCGCAGGTCTTGTCGTAGAGCAGGCGCACGCTCCGCAGCTCCTCCTCCTTCTGCCGCCTCTGGCACGCGGTAGTGGAGTGGCGGTCGTGGCTGGTNCCCCTGCCCGCCTCTGCGCTCTCGCCTTCTGGACTCGCCCATCTCTGGACCTCTGCAGCCCGCCTCTCCTCTCCCGTTTATGTGTCACCACACCCCGACCGACGGTGGCCGGTTTCAGCATCTGCTGCCTGGCCCACTTAGGTGCCTTCTCAGATATTTGTGTGCTTGCCCTTCTTAAAAAGGGTGGGAAGCCCTCCGGGACCCGCAATGGCACGTGGAGGTGTACACGCGAGGATGCCTCCGGGGACGCGGGGACGCCCCTGAGGATGCAGTGGCCCGCGAAGGTGCCCCCTGGGGACGCGCTGGCACACGGGGATGCGCGCCCGGGGATGTGGTGGCACGTGGCAACGCCCCTCTGGGATGCAGTGGCAAGCGGGGATGACCCCCCGGGATGCGGTGACACGCGGGGGTGACCACGGAGATGACCCCGGGGACGCGGTGGCATGTGGGGACAACCCCCGGGGATGCGGTGGCACGAGGGGATGACCCCCCGGGGACGTGATGGCACACGGGGATGACCCCGGGGACGTGGTGGCATGCGGGGTCGACCCCCTGGGATGTGGTGACATGCAGTGGCACTCGGGGATGACTCCCCGGGGATGCGGTATAGCACGTGGGGACGCACCCAGGGACGCGTTGGCACGTGGCGACATCCACCCAAGGACGCGGTGGCACACGGTGACGCCCCCTCAGATGTGGTGGCACGCAGGGACGACCCCGGGGACGCGGTGGCACGCAGGGATGACCCCCTGGGATGCAGTGACATGTGGGGATGACCGCGGGGATGACCCCTAGGGACACGGTGGCACACGGGGATGACCCCCCGGGATGCAGTGATACATGGTGGCAGGCGGGGATGACCCCCCCGGGATGCGGTGGGAAGCGGGGACAACCCTGGGGACGGGTGGCACGCGGGGACGACCCTGGGGACGCGGTGGCACGCGGGGATGACCCCCCCTGGGGATGCGGTGGCACACGGCACGTGGAGCTGCCTTACGCTTCCTGCGCTCGTCGCTGGCGGTCGCGCAGGTCTTGTCGTAGAGCAGGCGCACGCTCTGCAGCTCCTCCTCCTTCTGCCGCCTCTGGCACGCGGTAGTGGAGTGGTGGTCGTGGCTGGTCTCCAGCTGCATCTGCAGGCGGGCCAGCTGCTGCTGCACCCCATAGAGATTCACCCCCAGCTCCTGCCGCTGGATTTGGCTTTGCTTGGTGGCCACGCCCTGCACCAAACACAGAAACAGGGTCACCGGGACACAGACACTCAGCTGGGGCGGAGGCCGGGCCAGATACGCACCAGCTCTTGAAGTTCCAGCTTCAGCTTTTCTATCTGCCGGGTGAGGTGGCTCTTCAGGGCAGCCTGGAATCTCATCATGAGCGGCTAAAACAACAGAAAACCACCTGGGTTACTCTCCTGTGCCAGCCAGGGCTCGGCCTAGGTTGCTACAGCTCTCTCTCCAGGACGGGGAAGGTTGGGGCAGAATGTCAGGGATGACCCCTATGACGGGTGCCCCCACTTCTGTCTGGGATCCTTACTCTGGAAGCCACAACTGAAAGGCGCCTCATGGTCTCATCCCTGGCACTGCAGAACTTGAGTGGGTATTTTGACAAAATGGTGGTGGGGTGGGGCGGTCATCCTGGTTTTCTTGGGGGGTGATGAGCAGTGGCCCAAGGATGCCAGCATCCAATGAGTGTTCAGTCTTCCCTGCACACCCCCTGGGTCCTTCCTGCAGCTACCTGGGGCACCACAGCTTTCCAAATGGGTTAATCAAATCAAAATTTGTCTTTGCTGTTTGCCAGAGGGGCAGGGCAAGGAGCTACACTGGTTGGCACACTCCAGGCAGTGGCTCTTGACAGGGGTGGTTTTGCCCTCACGTCCGCTCCCAACATTCGACGTCTGCAGACATTTTTGGTTGTCACAGCTGGGGTGGGG
>NW_007727832.1:214740-215776 GCF_000696425.1 Galeopterus variegatus | reverse complement strand
GCTGGGGGGACCACAGGGCAGAGGGACAACAGCAAGCATCATGGAGGGTTAATAGAGGGAAATTCTTAATAATTCTATCCTGGGGGGTTCCAGCCTCACGCCGTGCGATGAAAAGAGGAAGAAAAAGCATTCGAATGTCTTAGGGCTCAGAAATGTCATTTACAGTAAATCCCATGTACTGACTCAACATGTTCCGTGGGCGGGATCACATCTTAAAGGTGGACAAGAAGAACATTTATTTTGCAGATATTTCTTTATACAAACTGGGTGAGTAGGAAGGTGGCTACCTACAGATGGACTAGATTTGATAGCTGGTAAGATTGAAAAAGAAATGAAATCACAAAGGAGGCTTGTATTAGGCTGTTTATGTTGCTTATAACAAAATACCTGAGACGGGGTGGTTTATAAAGAAAATGAAATTTATTGCTTAAAGTTTCTGAGGCTGGGAAGTCCAAAGACCATCTGGTGGTGGTGACAGTGACCCAGGGTCTCATTGCAGGATGGTGGAAGCAGAGAGAGAGAAAAACAGACTCTCTTCTCCTTTTAAAGCCCTCAGAACCACGCCCCTGACCACCATTTTTAACCCATTCACTGCTGCACGGTCCTACAATCCAATCACCTCTTCAAGGTCCCACCTTTCAATGACCATAATAGGATTTCCCACCCTCTTAACAGTCACAGTGGGGCCCAGTTTCTAATATGTAAAATTCAATTTGAGCTTCAGAGAGTTTTGGGGTGACATAATTCAATCCAATTCATTCCACCCTGGCCCCCCCAAATCATGTCTTTTCACATGCATATACATTCATTTCACCCCCAAAGTCTTGTTTCAGCTCAAAAGTCCAAAATTCAAAGTCCCATCTGTGAAATCAGTATAGATTATCTATTTCCAAGATGCCTTGGTGGGACAAGCATAGGGTACATGTTCCCATTCCAAAAGGGAGAAATAGGCTAAAAGAAAGGTGTAACAGGCCCCAAACAAGTCTGAAACCCAGCAGGGCAGGCATTAAATCTCAAAGCTGGTGAATCTTGTAAC
>NW_007727832.1:213407-213868 GCF_000696425.1 Galeopterus variegatus | reverse complement strand
AGGGCAGGCATTAAATCTCAAAGCTGGTGAATCTTGTAACTTGACTCCGTGTTCAATGTCCTCTGGACACTGGTGTGGGAGTTGGGTCCCCAAGTCCCCTGGCAGCTCCACTCCTGTGGCTCTCCTGGTCTCAGGTGATGCTTTAGATTTCACAGGCTGGGGTTCCACTCTGGTAGCTCCACAGGTCTGGGGGTCTCCATGGCGGTCCTGCTCTCACGGCTCCACTAGACATAGCACCGATGGGGTTTCTCTGCTGCAACTGGGACCCCACATTTCTACTTGGCATTGCTCTAGTGAAGGCTGTCTGTGCTGACTCTGCCCCTGCGACAGACCTCTTCCTGGGTCCCCAGACTTTTCCATACATCCTTTGAAACCTGGGTGGAGGCTCCCAGGCCTCCACAGCTCTGGCATTCTGCGAGCCTGCAGACCTAACACAACGTGGTTGTTGCCGAGGCTTCCAG
>NW_007727832.1:211284-212646 GCF_000696425.1 Galeopterus variegatus | reverse complement strand
CCCTCGGCAGGAGCGCCACCGCGCTTCCCAAGCGGTGCACTGTAGCAGTGCGCCACCGGGCTGGCCCTGTGTTAATCTTCTTAACACCACTGAATTTTTCTTCCGAAAATGCTCTCTGCTTCTCTACCACTTATCCAGGCTGCACATTTTCCAAATCTTTACACTCTGCTTCCCTTTTAAATCCTGGCTTTATGTCATGCCTTTTCCGCCGTAATTCAGCGTGGGCTGTTACAAGTAGCCCTGCAGCTTCCTTAATGTTTTGCTGCTTAGACATTTCTTCTGCCAAACATTTTGGTTCACAACTCTTAAGTCCCACCTTCCACAAACTCGTAGGGCGTGGACACAACGCAGCCAAGTTCTTTTCCAGTTCACAGCAAGAGTGATCTTTGCCCAAGTTTCTGAAAAACTCCTTCTTACTTCTATCTGAGTCCTCCTTAGAATGGTCTTTACGGTCCATATTTCTATCAGCATACTGCTCACCACCACGTAACCAGTCTCTAAGACAGTCCGAACTTTCTGTCATCCCTTTTTCTTCTTCTGAGTCCTCCAAACTCCTCCAAGCTTTGCCTAACACCCAGTTCCAAAGCTGCTTCCACATTTTCAAGTATTTGCTATAAGCAACACCCCACTTCTGTGGTACCAGTTTTCTTTATTAGTCCGTTTACGTTGCTTATAACAAAATACCTGAGACTGGGTGATTTATAAAGAAAATGAAATTTATTGCTTACAGTTTCTGAGGCTGGGAAGTCCAAAGTCCATCTGGTGGTGGCGACAGTGACCCGGGGTCTCACATCACAAGATGGTGGAAGCAGAGAGACAGAGAGAGAGAGAGAGACTCTTCTTCTTTTTTTTTTTTTTTTCCTTTTTGTCTTTTTTCGTGTCCGGCAACGGATCGCAACCCTCAGTGTCGCACCCGTACCAGACCGGGACCGGCAACGGGATCGCAACCCTCGGTGTTGCACCCGCACCTCGCTCAGCCAGTGAGCGGGAACCGGTCTGTATGTGGGATCCGAACCCTCGGCAGGAGCACCACCGCGCTCTCAAGCAGCGCACTGTAGCAGTGCGCCACCGGGCCGGCCCTGGACTCTTCTTCTTTTAAAGCCCTCAGAACCAGGCCCCTGACTACAATTTTTTTTTTTTGTCCTTTTTGAGACTGGCTGCACTGCACTCAGCCAGTGAGCGCTGTGAGCACACGGGTCATCCCTATATAGGATCCGACCCTGTGGCGGGTCCCGCGGCGGGAGCGCTGCTGCACTCCCAGCGCCGCACCCTCCTGAGTGTGCCACGGGCTCGGCCCTACAATTTTTTTTTTAAAGATGACTGGTAAGGGGATCTCAACCCTTGACTTGGTGTTGTCAGCAC
>NW_007727832.1:207850-210423 GCF_000696425.1 Galeopterus variegatus | reverse complement strand
CAGGGTCCTACAATCCAATCACCTCTTCAAGGCTCCACCTTTCAATGACCATAATAGGATTAGTGGGGGCTAAGTTTCTAATATGTAAAACTCAATTTGAGCTTCAGAGAGTTTTGGGGTGACATAATTCAATCCAATACAAGGCTTTAGTCGCGGCTCTTCTCTCCACCCACGCCGAGAGACCCCTGCTCTGTCTTTTACTAGTTTAGACACGTGCTGTTCTCATGTCCATGAATAACGTAGGGTGTTGTGAGGTGGACATGACTGTCACGGGGAATAAGCTGTCTCCCCGTCTGCTCCCCATGTGCATAATATGGGGAGACTGCAGCCAAGTAGGGAGATAGGGGTGTGCAGGGAAAGCCTCTGAAACTCAGCAAGGAGAAACACTTAGGCTTAGGGGACGCCGTCACAGGGCACCACCCCCCAAGACCAGAAGGCAGTGAGGAACGGTGGTCAGGGGACGGTGGGTTGGGCGTCACTGGATCTTGGTTAAGGCCCTGTCCTGCCACTTGCCCGGATATGTTACTTAATGATTTTAGGGTACCTACTTGTCAAATGGAGAATGGGTCCTACCTCATGGGATTAGTGTAAGAATTAAATGAGATGAGACAGAGTAAATACTCAATAAATGTTATCCACATCCGTTAATAATATTTTTATCTTTAGGCTCACAGCCATACAGGAAAAGAGGTAACAGGTGACACGTGAGTGGCATCATTTGCACTGCAGGGCATGTGTGAGTGGCTTATCTCATGGGACAGACAACCCCAGCGAGCCCCGCAGCCCCCGGTGGGTCTGGTGGTACCTGGCTCCTGCACCAAGGGCTCCTCTGTGCTCAGGAAGAGCTCGTCTATGTCCGAGGACACAAGGCTGCTCCCGCGGCTCATTCTGAAGTGGTGTTGTGTCCCCATAGGAAAGGCCACCCTCTGGAGCACTTCTTGGGATTTTGTCTTTGGAAAGAACAACGAAAACTAAATCAGTGAGGGATTAATCAAGAATAAGTCATTCAATTTTGATTTGTTCTGTTGTTCAAAACACAACATAATTGTTAAAGCAATAGAAAATCATTTGCTATAAAGATTATTTGGCTTTTATAAGTGGTCAAAATAGAAAACACCTAACCCTCCTCCCAGAGAACCCTGGAGTGGTTTCTGCCTGTCTGAGTCTGTCGCTAAGTGGAGATACTGAGGCATGGGTGTGTGTTGGACGTGGGATCCTTTACTCTGGAATCTCATCTCCTAAACGTTGGGAAACAACATCTCTGAGCATCTCTTTATCAAAGCATGCTGGAAAGCCCCAGGTACAGGCAAGGGTCTCCCAAGAGGACTGTTTCATCTTTTCTTCTTCCAAACCATTCCTTTTTAGGGAAATTTCACTAAGAAAATATCTTTCCTCAATAAAAACAACTGGCTCCATTCTAGCTTTAAAAGAGACTCTTGCAATTACTGTTACTGACATAATTCATCAGCCTAAATCACAGAGAAACTCTCTAAACTAATAATGAGTTTAATTGGGAATATGACATTGTAAAAGGCACTTGCATGCCATAGTAAACTACGTGCGTGTTCAGGAGGCACAGGAGCACGAAGGGTTTTAGAGGAGAAAGGACGGAGGATCACACAATTATTTGGGGATAATTATCCTTGGCTACCAGGATCAGTAACAAGAGTGGCACCAGCCCAAGGGTGCTGTGCAGAGGTCCTCGCAGAAGTATTTTTTGTGTGGGGTTGCAAAGGCATTTATGCGAGGTGGAGCTTTTGCAGGCTCTTTGTGATAGTTCTTGCTATCAGGCACTCTTGTGTGAGAACCCTCCCTTCATGGCCTTCCCGGCTCTCTTTGTAAGGGTTTTTGTTTGTTTGTTTGTTTTAACACAGTGATTCCATTTTTATTCTGAAAACTTTCACAAATTATTGCTGCTGATGAACTGGGGAATATTAGTAACCACCGACAATGAGACAGTGCTTCACTACCCATAAGGAACATTTTACAAATATCATCTCATGCAGACCCTCACCATAACCTCACAGGGCAGGTGCTTGTTCTCTCTCTGTTATGCGGAGGTGGGAGCTAACGAGCTTGCCTGAGTTTGCACAGCCAGCCCAAGGTCTCCATGCCCAGCCCAGGCTCTCTCTACTGCCTCAGGGGCTGTTCCCTCTAGAAGTTATTTCTGAGACATCCAGAACTATAATGACATTAATGGGGGCCCAGAGTCAAAGCCCACGCCTGGCGTGTCCAGAAAGGGCTGCTCCCAGTGTGAAGTCAATGAGGTGTCCGTGCACACAGATGGTCCCTGTCCTTCCACAACTGGAGCGAGCTGGGAGGGAAGGAAGGAGGGAGCTCTCAGGGTCTGTCCTGCCCTCTGGTTGACCACGTTTGGAAACTGTCTCACTGAATTTTCTAGAAACCAGCCCCAAGAATGGAAATTGGTTTACAGCTCAATAAGTGACTTATGCTTCACCTGGACAAAGGTGAAGACACTGTTCATTGTTAAATTCTTAAAAGTGCTTTTCCAGGCCGGCCCAGTGGCGCACTGCTGTAGTGCGCTGCTTGGGAAGTGCGGTGGCGCTCCCGCC
>NW_007727832.1:205458-207544 GCF_000696425.1 Galeopterus variegatus | reverse complement strand
AGCAACACCGAGGGTTGCGATCCGTTGCCGGACACAGAAAAAGACAAAAAAAAAAAAAAAAGTGCTTTTCCTTGTGTACTGTACGTCTCACTGGTAATCATAAAGCTTAATTAGAACTTGTCATATATTGAATTGTGCTGTTCTCCAAAGTTATTAACTCTTTAAGGTTTCACAGGGCAGGGGAGGAGGAGGGACGGTTACTTCATGGTTTAGAACTGTGGCTTCAGAGCAAGAGCTAGTATCTGCTGTGACAGCTGCGTGACCTGGAAAGGTAGTGCCTTCACCTCTCAGTTTCCTCATCTGTATAATGGGATAATCGTTCCTACCTCACAGGGTTGTAGTCAGGATTCACGGAGACCATATGCATCCACGTATGAAACGTGTCTAGCCTGGAGTCAGTGCTCAGAAATGTAATGCATCCTCTTCCCTCCCCTGTCTCCCCTTCTAGAACCATTCAAACCTGAAGCCAACGGTGGGGGGGAGCCTTGCCAGGAAGGAGGCTGCTGGGGGTAGGAGGGAGACTTTTGAGTCTCAGTTGTCAGAACCCGACTGTGTGTGGTGAGGAGGGTGTCCCTGTCTAGGGCAGGTTTCAGAAATCAGTGGCAGTGTGGGGGCTGTCCCCCTGGAGGGTCAGGAGGATGTCCATGCTGGGGGAGGGGGTGTGCAGTGAATGTGGGAGATGGTTCCATGCAGGGGCACTGATCACATTAGTAAATATAATAAGGGTCATGGGGGCCGGGTGTCTCCCTGTTGGAGAAAAGAGCTACAAATATGGAAAAGGAGAGAACTAGAGGAACCCACTACGGACATGGAATGGAATTAGAGGTATTGGTGTGAGCTCTGGGGTGCGTGTACGTGTGTATTTCAATAAATATAGATGTGAATGTATCTCTGTAAATATGTTGTATGTGTAAACGTGTGGGTGTATATGTAATATGTTCATAATCCCCTATCTCATTGCACCAGGAGAGAGGGCCTGGGGACAGTGACTCGCCAGTGGCACCCACTCTCGGCTTCTAAATTCTATTGTCCATGAACAGAAGCAGGGCTCCTGGAGAAATGTCTGATTCCAGGGTTGGGCAGTCTGTGCCAGAAAACAAGAAAGTGCTCGAAGAATGATGAGGCTGTGTCAAAACGACACGGAAGCCAGTTTACATGGGGCTCCCACTTGGCCAAGTTAGGGACAGTGTGAGCGTCAAAATCTATAATGACAGTAATAGATTATAACCCTATGGGTAAAACGGGAAACCATGAGTCCGTACAGGTGCACATTAGCAGACGGATAAATTGAAAGTTTAAAGAGGAATGGGACATTTATATAGTTCCAAGGTATCTCCCCATGTTTATCTCAGAATGCAGGGTGGTTTTTACGTTTGAAAACCAGTGTAATCTGCCAAATTAACAAAGTGTTCCCTATAAGGTCAGGAACAAGGAAGGATGTCGGCTCTCCGCACTTGCGTTCAACACTGTGCTGAGGGTTCTAGGAAAGAAAAGAAGAGGCAGCCAGACTGGAAAGGAAGTTAACTGCCTTTATTCTCAGGTGACACGATCATCCTTATGAAAAAGCCTGTGGATTCTGCAAACAAGCTACCCTAATAAGGGGGCTTAGCAACATTGCAGAATATGAGATCAATATACAAAGACTGTGTTTCTATGTACAAACCATTCACAACAGCATCAAAAAGTGCAAAATATGAAAGGGTAAATCTGACAAAAGATGTGCAATACCTGTGCATGCAGCTGAGCGAAGGCAGGAAGTCCTAAGTAAGTGGCGCTGACCTGCTGTGATTGTTTTTTCTCATTCTCCATAAACAGCCACTCTCCTGTCTTAAAAAAGGCACCTCCCGGGCCGGCCCGGTGGCGCACTGGATAAGTGCACCGCTTGGGAAGCGCAGCGGCGCTCCCGCCCGAGGGTTCGGATCCCACATACAGACCGGTTCCCGCTCACTGGCTGAGCGAGGCGCGGGAGCGACACCGAGGGTTGCGATCCCGTTGCCGGTCCCCGGTCCGGTGCAGGGGCGACACTGAGGGTTGCGATCCATTGCCGGACACGGAAAAAGACAAAAAAAAAAAAAAAAAAAAAAAA
>NW_007727832.1:200251-204504 GCF_000696425.1 Galeopterus variegatus | reverse complement strand
GGAAAAAAAAAAAAAAAAAAAAAAAAAAAAAAAAAAAAGGCACCTCCCTACAAAACCTCTATTAAATGCAGAGGGGTAGAGAGGAAGCTTCACAGGAGAAGCCTGGCAGTTTTTACTCAAGCGATCAGAGTGAATACTGGCAGAAAGGGGACAGACTGAAACTGTGCGTCTTTGCTTCTGTGACAGTCCTGCCCAGGACTTGCAACTCGGACCTTTGCATGCTACAAAGCAGCTGGCCTGGGGTCTTCAAAGGGGTCAAGGTCACCAAAGTTGAGGAAAGATTGAGGAGACTAATGAGATGTGATAGCTCAAGGCAGCACGACTCTGAAATGGGTCTCTTTCCTACAGAAGACCTTCTCAGGACATTGGTGAAACATGAATGAGGCCTGGGCACTGTCTGGTCATGTAGCAGTGAAATGTCCAGATTTTGATGGCTGTGCTGCGGTTGTCTGTGGGAAATGCACATGGAAGCGTTTGGAGGTGATGGTGTATCAGATCAGCAACTTACTCTTAAATGCATATGAAAATAAAACTTCTTTTTAATTGAACTTCTTTTTTTACTCTTTTTCTGTAAAAAATTTACTTTTTTTCTGTAAATTTGTGATTGTTT
The DNA here is from genome assembly GCF_000696425.1 of Galeopterus variegatus. Lineage (NCBI taxonomy): Eukaryota > Metazoa > Chordata > Mammalia > Dermoptera > Cynocephalidae > Galeopterus > Galeopterus variegatus. The sequence continues at coordinate 203,894 of NW_007727832.1, read as the reverse complement.
AATGACTTAAAAAACCTGGGAAAATATAAGAACGTAACTATTTTCATTGTTATTGTCTAGGACTACGCTGTTTGATATGGTAGCCACTAGAAACGTCTAGGACTACGCTGTTTGATATGGTAGCCACTAGAAACAGGTGGCTATTTACATGTAAATTAATTAGAATATTAAGAAAATTAAAATTCACTTCCTCTGTCTCACGGGACACATTCTGAGCTCTCTGTAGCCACATGTGACTAATGGCTACCATATTGGATCACGCTGCTCTGGAAGACTAGACACCTGGATGCCTTTATATGGATGGTGACTGGGATGTCATCAATCTTGGGTTTGGGAACACTGAAGAGTCCAGGATCTCTCAGCATTCGGTGGTGGATCTTGAGACCTAAGTTTGCTAAGCAATTTCTAACAAGGATGGCAATTTGTATTTATAGTGCAGCCCTACGTTCCTCATATCNAAGCAATTTCTAACAAGGATGGCAATTTGTATTTATAGTGCAGCCCTACGTTCCTCATATCGGTGGCCAACCATGTGGGCAATAAGACACTTGCACGAGACAACTCGGGGCTACTCACCGGTGTGCTAACTGTGGGTCCGGATGAGGCTAAGACTCCCTGGGATGGCTCTGCGGAGACGACCCCTAGCTCTTGTGGTTCTGATGAATGGGTGGCTTCTCTGCAGGACTCTTCAAGGCCACCTTCTATTTTCATCCTTCCCTGCGGGTGTGTGGGGCCAACTCCCCCTACAGGCACGTCCCCAGGACTGGTATGTGAATAAGTCAGATCTGTAGAACTGATTTGCCCTTCAGGGTTTGTGACTTCCACATCGGAATAGAATTCACCTTCCTCCCCGGTGTCCCCGAGGGATTCAACTTCCCCTCCAGTGGCGGCTTCTTCTCCAGCTGTGACTTCCAAACCCATTTCCACCTCCCCTTCATCGGCGATTTCCCCTTCAGGACTCTCAGTAGCACCAACAGCTTCTTCGCTTCTCTGGTCATCGTCCTTCTCTAGCGGTGGCACCTGTAATACGTGGGGGGAAAAACCAGGAAACAGAGCGTGAGGGACCTTGGGAGTTTTGCTGTTTGTCGTGTGAGCACACAGACGGGGAAACTGCATTTACACACTCCTCGGCATCACTAAGAGTTTATGCCTCATGCCTTAATTTGTCTGCTGTCTGTTTTTCACAGTCATTTTGCAGCCTTTATTATGGGAAATGAGTTCTGAAAAACTCAGGGCGATTTAAGAATTGGGTGTCCTTGGAATTCCTGACCAATTATGGACACTATGGAAGGGGCTGGAAGGAAAATAAATTTCTCCGCAACTGAGTTGAGTTTGTCCCAGTGCAAGGTAGTAGGATCATTGCACAATTGGCTCAACCAAGTCCAAACTCTCTTTAATCTCAGTAAACGCAAGCCCAGGATAACTCTTCCGTGGGGAACTTTACCCTGCCGCCTTGGTGACTCTGTTCCTCTTCTCCAGCAGAAGCCGAGCCGTCTTCCAGGTGAGACCTGGTTTCAGAGAAACAATCGAACACCTTCAAGTGACAACTTTCTTTCTCTTGGCACTTATCACCTCCTGGATTCTGCAAATCTATTTATGTACTTGATAATTCACTACCTCCCTCTCGAGGCTGTAGGCCATGACTGTCCTGTTTGTCACTAACTAGCACAGGATCATGCCTGTCAGGTGGCCAAGGTGCCATGAAAGAGCTGCTCTACCAATGCATGAAAATTACAATGATGGAAGAAGCACTGTAGGAACACGATTATGGCCCTAGAAAGTCACTTTAAATATACTCGTGTCTGGGAGAAAACTGGGGAAAAGAAATACAACGTAGAGAAAAGACTCTTGCACACAAAAAACCTTCGTTCATTTCTCAATGATTTACATAGCACAAGAATGTCATGATTTACATTTAAAAAATATTTTGGTTTTTAAAAAGTTAAAAATACAAACTAATTATTTTTTTGAAGCCAAACTGATACAGATTTGTGTGACACAGACGATGACAGTCTCCTGTGATTTTTCTCTCCTTCCCAAGAGAATCACTGGTAATAGTAAGAGATTTAGGGCTATATTCTTTCAAATTTTTTTCTCTGAATTTAAATCCCCCACTCCCCATTAGAGATCATACTATACCTATTGTTTTACATTTAGTCTTTTCATTTAGCATAACCTGCATGTCTTTCCATATCAGTACATGCAGACCTACCTTTGAAAAATAAAATTAAACAATACAGAAATGCCTAAGATGAAAAGGTCAAATTCTTTAAAGTGGTTTCTATCCTTTCAAACAAGGCATAAGATTGCAGAGGGCTGGCAGCAGAGCTCTCTACCTAACCACGCTCTGTGTGCACTCAGTGCTTTCACGGAGGCCTCAGGGTAGGGTTTACCGTGGGCCACCTGACCTCAGGGACCTGTCCCATCGCCTGTCACCCCCAAGCCCGGGAAGAGGAATCCGTCCTTGCAGGAAGAGGGCAAGGGGCTGGCCTGACCTCCGGTCACAGCGAGTGGCCCCAGCGCAAGGGCAGGGTCAGCAGCCGATGGACCCGCGCCCCGCAGAGGGCTCCGCGGCAGGGACGGCCAGGCATAGTGGTTGCCATGGTTACCGCGGGGCGAGCGAGTCCCGGGCTTTAGAGGTAGCCGAGCGCTTGGGGCCGGGGAAAGAGGGAGAGTAAGAAAGAGGACAAAGGGACAGGAGGTCAGAAGGGAGAAGGGGCAAGCTGTGGGGGCTGGGGGGCGGGCGAGGTGTGCGGGCAAGGCCCGGAACACGGGGCGCCAAGGGACAGGGGAGAGGAAAAGGGCGCGGAGGCGAAGGGGCGCCAACGGAGGCCACGGAAAGGGGGCGACGCGGGGGCCACCCGGGCACGATGACCGAGGAGCCAGGCGGCCGTCCCGAGACCCGCTGTCCCCTCGGCCCCGCTCACCCGCCCGCCGGGTCGCCGGGCTCCGCCATCTTCGTTGCTGGGCGACGCCGTCAACATCCGGCAGAGCGGGGACCACGCGAGCCTGGAGGGCGGGGCGGCCTGGCCGGGCGCGGGGCCATCGTGCCACTCAGGGGCACGCAGGAACACACGAGCTCTAAACAAGCAAACATGCGACAGCACAAATACCTGTTTTCTCTGCCGCCGTTTGTGTCCGAGCTCTGTCCCGCCAGGACTCAGTTTTGGTGAAGCGACAACAGTGTCCTCGTGCGCCCAGCCCGGCATCTCCTATGCCCCGGAGGACCGTGCGGGGCACCGAGAACCCCGGGACGGCCGAGTGCCCCGGGGGTGGCAGGCGGGGTGCGGGCACTCGGGGCTGCAGCCCCCGCGCGGCTCCTCCGCCTCCAGCCCCGGGGCTCAAGCGCCCCCTCCGCGGGGATCCTGCCCAGTACCCTCAGGGACGAGGAATGCCCAGTGGCCTTCCGGTGGGTGTCGTTCCGTCCTACCCCCAAACATGAAATATGCAGATGCCGAGCGCGGCACGGAGAGAGCGAGCGCACACTGGGGGCGTCCGCGGGTCCCCGCCTTCTCCCCGGGGCGCGGAGCTCCCGTCGGGGCCAGAGTCCCCGGGGCCAGGGCGGGCGGCGAGGCCTGGAAGTGCGGCCGGCGGGGACAAGGGGCTCCGGCCCAGGGCGCGGGCAAGAAGGCGGGCGAGGGAG
>NW_007727832.1:197605-199251 GCF_000696425.1 Galeopterus variegatus | reverse complement strand
GGTTCGGGGCGCCAGCACGGCGGGGGCGCTTTAGGAGGACCCGGGACCGCGGAGGGGGCACCTTGGGGACTCCCTCCGCGGCGGGTGCCGGTGTTCCGGGCCGGGCGGGGGCCTAATTTGGGGAGACTCGGTCCCCGCCTGTTTGGAGCGGCGGACCGGGAACTTGCGGTCTTTGTGTGGCTGGGCCGTCACAGCACGCGAACGGGAACTTGTGGGTGCCGGCGCCTGCCGACGCAGCGCCCCCAGTGTGCCTAGACTCCGAGCCTTCCGGGCCTGCAGGGTTGGGGGCCTGGGGGTTTAAGATCCGCCTGTCGGGACACTCACTTCCTTTGGACCCGGGCTCTTCTCCCTTGTTCTTTCCTTAAAAAAAAGAAAGAAAAGAAAGAAAATGGAAGAAAAAAAAATAGCAATTTAAGATTGCTAAAAATAACATAAGGAACCCTGCCAGAAGCTGGTGAATCTTGAAATCCTGTTATTCCCACACTCGAAAGTTGGTGTCATATCCCGGCCAATATCTAGTTCCCATTCCAAACAGAAAACATTATAAAAGTTGCCTCTCTCCGTGGTAAAGTTTGTTTTACTGCTTTGGTCAAGTTCACATGAGAAGCTGGGCTGACTGGCCCACCCTTGGGACCTGATCCTGAGGCTCTGCTTTCTTTACTGCCTGAAGGCACTTAATTCTTTTCTCTGGAAAGAAAAGGGAAACGGTTCTCAAAAATGTCCATATGATGGAGCATATTGTCGGAGAGTGTGTGCAGAGACCGAAGGTTGGGGAATTCCATTACAAATCTGTCGCCGATCGACTGGAGAACTTTGAAAAAATCTGTGCATTAGTTTTAGAAATTCTTCATTAGAAGGTTGACGTTAAAATCAATTAGTAAATATTAAACACTTTTAAGAACCATGAAAGCTTTTGCAAATAAAGGATTATTGAATTGGGCATGTGTTTTCGTATTAACTACAAAGTTCGCTAATGGCAGTCTTTTTTATATTGGAAGGCACTTGTATGCTGAATGTAGTTATTGTGTTTTCCGTATCCTGTTTTTTGTATGTGGAGTGTTTCTGGTGAGCAGAGTCTCAGAATATGGCTAAAGGAAGTTCTTATCAGTGAAATTATTTAATCAATTATTTGATCTTCTGACAATTCTGGTGGCTGGTAAATAGCTCCTAGTTATCATGCATGAATTCACTTAACCCTCAAAACAAGCCCAAGTCAGGTCTGCAGTTATCCCCATTTTACAGATGAGAACCCTGAGGCTTAGAGAAGTAACTTCCCCAAGTTTCACGCAACTAAGAGTGACAGAAGTAAGCCTCAGGCCCTGGATGTCCCAGCTCCAGAAAACCATTGCGCTATATCTCCTCCCCTCTTGTAACTATCCCTCACCAGGCTCAACTGCACACTCTGCCAAGTGATTCATAAAAGTGGAAGGAAACAGGACTAATTCCACATCACCACTAACTGTTAATATCAGTTCATTTTAGTCTGTAGAGAGTCTACCTGGCTTCAGTATAAAGGCATTTGCGAAGATAGCCGTGGAGTTTGCAGAACCTACCTGTAATTTGGGCCGGCCCGTGACTCACTCGTGAGAGTGTGGTGCTGATAACACCAAGGCCACGGGTTCGGATCCCATATAGGGATGGCTGGT
>NW_007727832.1:194052-196391 GCF_000696425.1 Galeopterus variegatus | reverse complement strand
TATCCTCAAAGGATGGGAGGAATCGGGCCACTGGACTAAGTTCGATTTATGCCCGTAGCAGCCTCTGTCATATGGACAGTACAAAAAAAGAGACAGAAAGAACCTAGACGGTTGTCCAGTAGGGAAAGTATGTTCTTCTTTTGCAGAGCTGTGGACACTGAGTGTGACAGGTGTTCCAAGTTGAATCACATGAGGGTGATCTGTGCAGACTGCAAGCACTGAAAAGTGGCAGTGTTATTTCCATGGTTGTTCTGGATTGGCCGTTGTAGAAGCCACAGTTCGGTGCACAGCCTGCGTCCATGCTAGCTTGCACACCCATTTATGGGCAGTCCGCCCACACTGAGTGACCCTGAATTCAACAGTCTCACATAATTGGTCATTGCACCCTTAGCATTCTGGAAGTGAGGGAAGGGGCATGCTTTACAGATGTTGTCTGGCACCCTTTCACTTTTCAATTCCCGTTGCTAAAATGCTTCCTTTAAAAGCAAGATCAGTTGTGTTGCTCTTTGGTTTGTTGTCAATACAATCCACACCTCCCCACCCTCTGATTTGCGTTTTGTTTTGTGGTGCAGGAGCTATGACTTTACCACAGACAGTGAGAACTTTCAGGTAGCAACATTTATAGGTACCGCAGAGAAGTCGAATGTACCTAATCCAGTGGGGGTCAGTTGGTTTCCTGGCTGTATCTGCATCTTTCCTTAGCATTTGGGTTTAGTCCTTCTTAAGTCCCAGATCCTGGCTCATCTCTAAATTTAGTTTCTTCTCCCAGGCCGTACTTCCTTGGCTTTTTTTGGGGGGGAGTGGGGGTGGGATTTTTGTGTTTGCTGTCAAGGGGACACTAACAACAGATGGTCTCTCCTTGGAGGCAGAGACTTTGGGGTTTTCCAGGGAGTGGGAGATAATCGGAGTGAAAATGGACAGCTGGAAGAAGAAAGTCACAGCTAAAAAGGCCACTAGGTTTCCCCTCACCCTTGTTTTGTGACTGTCTTCTCCAGTTGCTGGCTCTCAAAGGTCCCGTTCCCCTGTGGTCCTAGCTCCCAGCACTAGGGTTAAGGCCCTGAACTTTGACTTCTTTATTTTAAATGTGGGTTGACTGTCCTGCTTTCACTTCCACATAGAGGCTTACCTTTGGGCCACAGCCATTTCAAGTGAATCCTGAATGTGAGGATGTTTGTGTAAAGCAAATATATTCCTCTTCTGCATTAATCCTGTAACTTGGAGTTGAGAGGAGAGTCGTGTCAGCCAGGGATGCCTGCAGCATTGATGTTGCCCTTTGGCCTGCGAAGCTGGGAGTTCCCCAAAAGATGGTGGTGTACGTGCCTGGTTCTGGGAGGGACAGTGGGAAGGTCAAGTGACCTGGGGCCCCATCAGCAGTGCGTCCACAGCAGATGTTTTGCAGGAGGAAAATGATCCTCGTTTGCGTGTGGCTGGCTTGTGTTTAATAAAGGCATTGACACATCCCCGCTCTTTGTCGCTTGGGCTACGAGGGCAAAGCAGATGGACTGGTTTTTGTCCGCCCCATGGCAGGTGACCAGAGCTCAGGATATTTTGTTTCTGAGCAGGCTGATGGCAACAAGGCCAGGGCAATAATCAGCCGTGGGCCCATGACCCATCTCTGAAGTGTCCAGTGGCCCTCCACTCTCTACCTGCCTCCGCCCTGTAGCAGTGAGCAGCCATCACCTGTGGGCATGGGCCGCGCCCCTCCGGTGAGTGGAAACGGCCGGCTGCGCGAGGTCCCAGGACCGGGTCATCCTGCAGACCACTGCATCACGGCACCTGACCCGGAGGGTCGGGGGGCGCGAGGCAGGGGCATGGCACAGAGGAGCAACCGAGAGAAGAGGCCAGGGCGGCGCCCCCCTCCTACTGACTCCAGGCTGCCCTGTAACTTTGATTTTTCCTAGGAAGGTTCCGGAAGTTACCTTTGCACCTTTGCTCTTACTCGTTTTCCTGTTTGGGAATTGATGGAGTCTTTACACAAGGACAGGAAACCTCTTCTCAGGGGGACACGGCGCCCAGGTTCTTCCTCTCCTGGGTTCCAGGCCTTGGTCCTCATCCCATGGCTTAAAGGGTAATCGCTCTGCGTGGGGGTTTGGCAGTCGAGGTGAGTGATCAGAATCCTCCCGAGCGTTAGAAGTGAGCCCTTTACAGTGTCCTTAGCTTGGCGTGGTTGGCTGAAGAATGGCCTCTGAAGATGTCCCTGTCCTAATTCAGGGAATTTGTGAGTATGTTAGTTACCTGGCAAAGGAGGATTAAAGTTGCAGATGGAACTAAGGTCACTGATCAGCTGCCCTTGAGATGGGAGATTACCCTGGATCATCCGGGTGGGCCCAGTGTCACCG
>NW_007727832.1:191313-192874 GCF_000696425.1 Galeopterus variegatus | reverse complement strand
CAGGAGAGTCGGGGTCCGAGTGATGGGGTGTGAGAAAGACTCCACCGGCCGCTGCCAGCTTTGAAGGTGGAGGAAGGGCCGAGAGCCAAGGAGCGCAGCGGCCTCTAGGAGCCGGAGAGGCAAGAAAACGGGTCCCCCTGGGCTGACTGCAGAAGGAACAGCCCGGCGACACCTGACTTTAGCCCGGTGAGACCCATTTTGGACTTCTGACCTCCAGGACCAACAAGATGATACATTTGTGTTGTCGAAGCTGCAGGACTTGTGGCGATGTGTCACAGCAGCGTAGGGCGTGAGCGTACGTGGGCGTGGAGTGCTTTGAGACTCGTGTCATTTCTCAATCTGTGTTTTGTTCGGTTCTGGTTTTTCGGTGACTTTCCCTGTCTCTGCATCTAGGGGGACTCTCTTTTAAAGAGTACAAATCACCAAATCTTGGGCAATAGATGCCTTAACTTTGCCCCGTCAATAGTTGCTGGAGGAGACCCCACCCCCACCCCACCACATGGACTTACAAAAGCTCAGGCCGCCTCTAGGCCAAATTTCTGTGGCCAAGTGGCTCCTCAGGGAGGGCGGGGAAGGCGTGTGGTTAACAGCAGGCCTGCAGCTGTCCTGGCCAGTTCCCAACAGGGCTGTGAAGGAAGAAGGCTGCCCCCCTTTGCCAGCCCCCCTCTCTTCTCTCTCCCCACCCCCCTGCCCCTGGGGCTCCTGCGCTTTCTCACATCTGTCCCCTGCAGGCAGCTCCCCCTGCTCCAGCCACCCTGGAAACCTGTCTCCTCCTGGAAGCAGATGTCAGCCACCTTTACCACCCCTTTAACTTACCCCTATGAGCTGCAGAGGGTGGAGAATCCATAGTTCTCAAAGGTGTTCTAATGTTTAAAGTGCTGCAGGTTAATGGAAAAGAATGACTCTCCGGTGTAGGAGTTTCTGCAGAGAGATTTTTGTTTTATGAGCGTATGTATTTTTGTTGAGGGGAGGCCCCGTTGTTCCTTCCTTTCAAATTACACAATAGCCTATTTTGCAAAAATCTGGCCCTACCTAGTGGTCACTGATGGTTTAGAGCAGCACAAAATTCACCCAGTCATTGAGCTCAGTCAGATGGTCACAAACCAGCACTGGCGTTTTGACTTTCGACTGTACCTTTTGAAAGCACTGCCCTTGTTTCTGCACAGCCGGGCTGAAGCACGTTGCGGATCTTGGCCTCGCTCCATCTCTGTGTTCTCTGTGCCAGCTGCCAAGTTGGCATCGCTACCCTTTCCATCAACAGAAATAAGGAGTTTGGGACTTTATCGAAGGTGGCATTCTGGTAGGCACATCATAGAAGGAACTTCTCGGAGATGTCTTGTTCTCAGGAACTTATGACCTAAAATCAACAATACTGACATGGGTGTAACCATTTTAAAGAAAAAATACGAAGTGAACGCATCCGAGAAGAATGAGGTTTTTATCATCACCCGGGATCTCCTTTTGGCAGCCTCTCTGTCCGTCCTCTCTCAGGATTTGGGAAGAGGATTTGTAATAACTCTCACGGGTGCTTTGAGCATCTTGGGTTGCTATTTTTTTTTTT
>NW_007727832.1:188700-190345 GCF_000696425.1 Galeopterus variegatus | reverse complement strand
CTCTGAGTCCTTACTCAAGATAGGAAAAGTCAGATCTGTTTCTTGCTACAATCTTCCTCCAGTTCCCTTTCAAGTGTGACTTAGGAGCTCTGCTGATGGCACTTAAAGATTGTGCCAGATGTGCCCCTTTCTTGCCTCTATTCCCATAATAACGAGAAGTCAAATGGCGCATGAAAAGAGCCCCAGGGCTGTGGAAGGGGACCTGGGCCTTCTGCTTGCACCGTGTTCTGTCCCCGGCCAGCCTTTCTGGAGCCAGCTGCCTCTTCCAACCTTGTTCCCTTCTGACCCCCTAGGATGCTGGGGCCCTAAGGTCACGGGCATAAACTGCCCTGCACTGTCGTGAGCAGGAGCCACCCTGGTCGTGTGTCTTGTGGATTCAGGGACATACAGGGGATCTCCCATCAGATTGTGCAGCCTTCTGGCTGCCGGGCCTCTCTGGCCATTTCATCTCTCAGGATGTGGGGAGAGGATTTGTAATCATTGTAACTTTCTTAGAGCAGTTTTAGGTTCCTGGCAACATGGAGCAGAGGGTTCAGAGACTTCCCATATAACCCTGGCCCCCACCCAGGCACAGCCTCCCTGCCATCAGCACCCCCTGAGGGGTGCATTTGTTACAACTGGTGAACCTACGTGGACACCCTTGTCACCCAAAGTCCTTGTTTCTGTTCGGGTTCACTCTTGGTGGGGCACGTTCTACAGGTTGGGACAAAAGTTTAATGACTTGTACCCACCACTACAGTGTCATACAGGGTAGTTTTGCTTCCCTCAAAGTCCCCTGTGTTCTGTCTGTTCATCCCTTCTCCCTCCTGACCCTTGGAAGACACTGATCTTTTACGGTCTCCACAGTTTCACCTTTTCCCGAGTGTTCTGTAGTTGGAATCATACAGTACGTAGTCTTTTCAGACTGGCATTTCTTGCTTAGCGGTACGTGTGAGGCTCTGCCGTGTCTTTTCCCGGGTGACAGCTCATTCCTTTTCAGCACCGCTGCCCCTGCCCTGCCCCGGAGACACGCTGCCTGTGGGTCAGGGTCAGGATGAGATGGCACATGTGCAGGGGCCGGGCTGGCAGGGCTGTGTGCGGGAGGCCCGGGCCTCACCTTGCCCAGGACCCTTTGCTGCTGGGCAGACCGTTGAGGCCTGTGTCCCATGGAGGGGCTGGAACGGTGGTGGGTGGCCTGCCTGGCCCGCAGTCTGGCCCTGCAGCCCGGTCCCAGAGCCCCGCTGCGGGTGTCTGCTCCCGCAGCCCTGATCCTGAGGGCCTGTCCCCTGCTCGGCTGTGCCACTCTGCCACTTCCCGTGCCCGGTGGCACGCAGGCCGACGCCGACTTGCAGTGATGGGCCCTGCTACAGATGAATGCTGGCTGCAGGCTCTATCCTCATCCTGCGTAATGTCCTAAGGTGACAGCTGGGGAGGGAGCGGGGCCCTGGCAGCGGCCCATGGGTCATTGTGGGTGCTGTTGGAGAATGGAGGCAAGCCTGATGACAAGCACTTGGGTGTGGTGTGTGGTGTGTGGTATGTGTGGCATGTGGTGTGTGTGATGTGTGTGGTGGTATGGATGGTGTGTGTGCATAGCGTGTGTGTGGTGTGTATGTATGTATGTATGTATGGTGTGTGTGGTGAGTGTGCTGCAGTGTGGTGTGTGTGT
>NW_007727832.1:184570-187511 GCF_000696425.1 Galeopterus variegatus | reverse complement strand
GTGTATGTATGTATGTATGTATGGTGTGTGTGGTGAGTGTGCTGCAGTGTGGTGTGTGTGTGTGTGATATGTGTGGTATGTGTGTGTGTGGTGTGTGTGTATGTGGCGTGTATGGGGTGTGTGTGTGTATGGGGTGTGTGTGTGTATGGGGTGTGTGTGTGCATGGGGTGTGTGTGTGTGGTATGTGTGTGTATGTGTGTGTGGTGTGTGTGTGGTGTGTATATGGTGTGGGGTGTATGTGTGTATGGTGTGTGTGTGTGGTGTGTGTGTGGTGTGCTACGTATGTATGTGTGTATGGTGTGTGTGTGTGTGTGTGTGTGGTATGTGGCGAGTGTGCTGCACTGTGGTGTGTGTGATATGTATGGTATGTGTGTGTGTGTGTGTGTGTGTGTGTGTGTAGTGTGTGCTTCTCCGCCTTCTGCCTCCGTGGAGGTGGGTGGGGAGCTGCGGGTCACTGGCGTGGGGTTGGGACAGGGAAGCTCCCCGGGTGACGGCCACAGTCCAGGTGCCGTGCCTGTGACAGAGGCCCCTGGCTGGGGAAGCATCTGGGTGCCACCCCAGGCCTGCAGGAACGGTGGCTTCTGTCCTTCGGGGGGACCCTCGGGATCCTGCCCGTTTGGACAGCAGGTCCTGCACGTCGTCCCCGCATGGTCACCCATGAGGGGCCACAGGCAGCTGTTCTCTCTGGGTTCTTTCCCTTTGTTCCTTTCTGACAGGGTGTGGGGTAAAGGCAAATTTGTGTCACTGGCTGGGAGACTCGGGTGGTTTTGCCCAATTCGGGCACTGCCAGCTTGGATCGTGGAGGCGGAACGGGAGCGCACCCTTAGACGGGCCTGGCCCGCCGGCCCTTCTCACTGGAGGTGGGACCGTGGGGCTGGGTGGTGTGAGGGACAGCCCTGCAGAATGGCCGTGGCAGGGCCTGCTCTGAGCCCACACCCTCAGCCGGGCGCGTGGTGGCAGGTCTGGCTCCCTCCCGCTGGGTGGGAGGCACGAGCGCGCCTTGCATCCGAGTAAGCCACAAGCCACCTCTAAACGGTAGCAGAGTAGGGTGGGATCGGGACACAAGGGAGGAGTGACTGCAGGGTGTGGACTCTGGGCGGGATAGACCCTGTGGCTTGTGGGCCCTGGAGCTGCTGGGTGGGATGGGGGGGCACTGGGGACAGGGCATGGTGACCATGTCAGCCCCCAGGGAGCCCATTGCTGGAGCCTCGTTGACAGGACATGTGTAGGGCCTTGAAGAATCCTGTGAATTTCTGAGAATGTGGCGGTGGCCTGGGGGAAGAAGTGAAAATGACCCCCACCTTCCTGCCTCCTGATGAACCAAGCCTGTGACAGTATTCTCATGGGAGCGTGTCGATAGCATGGGGACCATGGATCTTACACTTCTTTGTCACGTGTGTAGTGCAGGAGACGCTCAGAGGGTGGGGACCGGAACCTGGTCCAAACCAGGTCTTTGGGTCAAAACCAAGGGCTCCCCTCTTCTTAGATTTTTCATAAAGTTTTATATGACAAACACCCCAGCTTTATTAAGCTGTAATTATTAAGCTTTATTAAGCTGTAATCCCCGTGTTTATAGACAGATAACTAAGTAAACAAACAAACAGACAAAAAAGAAACAGCAATAAAAACAACATGAATACTCATTCAGTGAACTGTTTGGTACCTTAGTTAACATCCGAGGCCTTTTTAGGTAAATATATGCTCTGAATTAGGCTTTTTGAAAAATCGAAGGTAGTTCACTGAAAATTGAAACCATAAGAAAATTAGAAGAAAGTATAAACCAACATTTAATGAATCTTTGGCTTGGGAAGGATTAAAGTATAAAAGTAATAAATCACTAAGGAAAAGTGACTGCCAATTTGCATAAAAATGTAAAACGTCCGTACTTCAAAATAGATAATACAATAAAAAGTCAAACAATATTCTGTAATATTTCTGAAACTTCTTGTGAGGCTTAAAATATTTTAAAATAAATACTATTTAAAAACTAAAAAAAGAAAAAAGACAAACTAATTAGGAAAAACACGCAGCAGCTATATCAAAGGATCACAATCTTTGCTGTATAAAGAGTTTTTCTATATCAATAAGAATTCCATTGCCCCAGCAGAGAAATTGGCAAAACATATGAACAGACATTTTACAGGATGAACACAAATGTCTAATAAACACAGAATAATCTACTCAAGTGAACTGATGACCAGAAAACCATTTTTAAATTACCTAACTGGCAAAGCTTTAAATCCCTGATAATGCTGGTACCGTTTTGGAAATCTACTGGGTATTATGTGTCAGGGATCCAGTTCATCCTCCTGGGGAAATAGTCGGGAATCCCAGAAATTATCCTTTGAAAAGAATGAGGACACGGATGAAGATTTGTGTATAAAAAATGTACAGTTTATTATCTAAATAGCAACTATTTGGAAACCAAATGTCTAGCAATGGTGGTTGGTTCGAGAATGGTGCATCACTCAATGTATACAGGGGGTTGGCATTCTGAGTTTTTAAATTTGTTAATAATGTGGTATATTAGTTTCTTAGGGCTGCTGTAACAAACTGCCACAGACCGGGTTGCACCTTTCTCTTGGGCCTGGGGGTCTCAGGAGGCAGCACTACATGTAGCTTCTGCCAGGAGTCCCTCAGGGAGCAGGGGCCGCATGCAGCCCTGCCAAGAGAGTGCAGCAAGGTGGGTTGCTCAAGGCATGCTGAGAGCTAGGGGCTGCCGCCTGGGGAGGTGGGCAACCAGAGACCAGACACAAAGTTCCGGGCCTTAGAGCATGCACTAAGCAACTTTATTGGGTAAAAGCGTGTCTTATATATGTTTTAGCCAGCTGTAAACCCCTCCCATACCTCCCCGTCTCCTAGGTATCTCAATAGGAAGTACGTGGTTTGTGGTTAAGCTTTGAGAATTTTTGCTGACCCAGTCTTTTTGCATTTCTGCTGA
>NW_007727832.1:171968-183672 GCF_000696425.1 Galeopterus variegatus | reverse complement strand
AGCATTTAGGATTTCAACAGTGACTTTTAGGGGACACACTTCAACCCATAACACCTGGGAAAATATATTTCTGATGTAACTGAAAGCAAGATATGACATAATTCCAGTGGGTGGGTTTTTTTTTTTTTTAAAGATGACCGATAAGGGTGTCTTACCCCTTGGCTTGGTGGTGGCAGCACCACACTCTCCCAAGTGAGCCATGGGCCGGCCCCAGTGGGTGGGTTTTTACAATTTTTACTTATTTATTTTTAGATAGGGCACAGAGGATGGGGGAAATGCACAAATATTTTTGGATTGTGTGATTTAAGGGACATATATTCTTTACACTTCTCTGAACATGTTTCATAATTTTTTAAGAAAGGTTTTAGAAAATAGGTCGAGGATTGTCCACTTCTAGTTTGGTGGAGACCAGAGGTTAGGAACCAGGTTTAATTTAGATGAAATAGGCTCACAAAAAAGCAAATGCATTTTTTCCTTTTTTTTTTGTCTTTTTTTTTTTTACTGACCCATAACGGGATCACAACCCTCGGTGTTGCACCCGCACCGCGCTCAGCCAGTGAGCGGGAACAGGTCTCCACATGGGATCCGAACCCTTGGCAGGAGTGCCGCCGCACTCCCAAGCAGCGCACTCTCCAGTGCGCCACCGGGCCGGCCCAGCAAATGCATTTTTTAATAAGAATTGTCTTAAAAGAGTAAATAATCCTGGCTAATGTTTAACAGATGTGCCCTGATTTATCCAAAGGGAGACTGGTCTCTCCAGAACAATCTGGGGTTGTCTTGTGCACCCAGGTGGCAGGGGGTGGAGGAGGAGCTGGAACTCTGCATCTGGAGGACAACAGTCTCAGGTTCCAGGGTTTTCTGCTCACTAAATGACTTTGGGTGCTTGGAACCTGTTTTCTCATCTGCAAAACTGCACTTCCAGGACATACCTCACAGAGCCGCGGTGAGGTTTCACATCTGACGGTACATGGGAAAACACCGTAGTATGAACACTTGTCTTTTGGAATCACCTGCAAAACTTCCAGCACATTCTTTTGATTATCTTCAATGGTGGCAAAACACCTTTACTTAAAGACGGTTTTGATTTTGGGAAGGAGCTGAGAATTGTTTGCAGCCATGTCTGGTGATTAGGGTCATTACACTAAATGACCACTTGAAACTCACAAGGAGGTGGAGCTTGTCCACTCCAGAGGCCACGGACCACGGCAGGCCACGGAGCACCCGAAATGTGGCTGGTCGGAACCGAGATGTGCTTCAGTGCAAAATACACACCAGACTGTGAAAGCTTTAAGAATGTAAAATATTTTATCAATAACTCTTTTATATTGGTTATATATCATTTCATTGGCTGAAATGATAATACTCTGGATATACTGAATTTAAAAACGTTAAAATAAATTTCACTTGTATCTTTTTACTTTTTAAAATGCGGCTATAAGAAAATTTAAAATTATATGTGTGACTTATGTTATATTTCTATTGGGAGTACCTGGTCTAGAGAAAGGGGATTAGTTTTCTTGTATGGCTTGTTAACGGGCTGTGTAATTCTTGAAGAATTCTTGAATTCTAAAAACATTCTGGACAGCAGGGGCATCATGAGAATAAGGATATAGCTTTATGAGGTGGTTAATGGGAAAGACAACACATTTTTTGGTGTGTAGGTTGCAGTGTTTTTTTTTTTTTTAAGTTTCATAACTTGGTTGTCATATGTCACAGAGTGCGGAGAAGTGTTTAGACCAGGAGGGGCCGGAAGGCTTCCTGGAGATGTTGGCTGGGAGGCGAGTTGGACAGCCAGAGAAGAGAATCCGGGACTTGGTCCAATAGTCCAGAAAATGGTCTGTGCCAGGAGTCTGCCATCCACAGCTCGCAGGCCAAATCCAGTGTCAGGCCTGTTTTGTACAGCCCTTGAGCTAAGGATGGTTTTTACATTTTTAAATGGTTGGGAAAAAAATCAAACGAATTTTGTTGTGTGTGACACATGAAGTTTATATGACATTCAAGCTTCAGCATCTATAAATGAAGCTTTACTGTTACACAGTCACACTCTACAAGGGCAGCATTCAGTGGGCAGAGACGGTCTGGCCCAGAGAGCAAAAGGTGTTTACTCTCTGGTCCTTTGCAGAACAAGTTTGAGGTGTCAGTTTCATTCTGTAGCTCACATTGGAAGTGTTGGGAAAGGGAGATGCCAGAGAAGGGGTGGTTTAGGGAGAGCCAAGCAGATTTCAGGGCCTACGATATGGTCAAGATCAGGGGTGTGCCATCCGAGGCGAGGACCTGAGCTGGGTGCCAGCCCTCAGGACTGATGGTTTTCAGAGGTGATGCTGACATCGGGAACCTGGGTGAGGGCGGAGACGGCAGTGGTGTATCTTCCAGTTGGAAGGGCAGCTCCTGTGCTGGCTGGAAGATTGTAGAATGCTGTGGTTTGTGCCGGGGTGGGGTGGGGTGGGGAGAACAGAGTTGGGGGTCAGAGGAGGGACACCCCAAGAGGTAGATGGGGCTGAAGATCAAGCATTGAGCCACCTGGTCCTGGGATGGTGCTGTCACTCGGAGACCCATCCCCCCACCTCCTTCGGGGTGGGGCTTCTCTTGCTGAGCCGGCTGGGACCCCCCAGCCCCTACCTTCCACCCTGGTGCCTATCCAAGTGCTGGAGGCGAAAGAACTTGATTTAGAGGACACCCTCAATCAGTTCCAGATTTTTGGAGAAATGTAAAAAATACAGAAAACTCAAAGAACAATGTAAAATACCCGAGACTCTTTACCAATCAATATTTTTAAAATTTATTTTGGCAAGATACAAATAACATAAAACTTAGCATTTTAACCATTCTTAAGTGCACAGTTCAGTGGCATTAAGCACATACATCTCCAGAACTTTTTCATCTTCCTAGACTGAAACTCTGTCCACATTAAAAACCAGCTCCCCATCCCCCTCCCCAACCCCTGGCACCCCCATTCTACTTCCTGTCTCTAAGAATCAAACTGCTCTAGGGACCTCATGTAAGTGCAATCCTACAGTACTTGTCCTTTTGTGACTGGCTTACTTATTTCACTCAGCATAGTGTCCTCAAGGTCCATCCAGGCCATGCGCCTGTCAGAATTGCCTTCCTTTTTTTTTTTTTTTTTTTTTTTTGTTTTTTTTCGTGACCGGTAACGGGATCGCAACCCTCGGTGTCGCTCCCGTACCGCGACCGGCAATGGGATCGCAACCCTCGGTGTCGCACCCGTACCACGCTCAGCCAGTGAGCGGACCGGTCTCTATATGGGATCCGAACCCTTGGCGGGAGCGCCGCCACGCTCCCAAGCGCCGCACTCAACCGAGTGAGCCACCGGGCCGGTCCAGAATTGCCTTCCTTTTTAAGGCTGAAATAGAGTCCACTGTACCACATTTTGTGTATCTACTCCCAGGATAATTTTATTATATTCCATTCAAATCTTTTTTTTTCTTTCAAAGAGACGCACTTGAAGCCCCTCTGCGGACTATCCCCCCCATCCCCTGAGCTCTTAAGTAGCGGCCTGCACCCTGCCAGCCGTGAGCTCTGGACATTTATAATCTGTGACCAGGCCATTCATGGCTCGTTTCGTGCATATTTCTGAGCTCCTTCCATGTGCAAACGTGTGATTGTTCGTGCAGCTGCTGCACAGACCTTTGGGAGTTTCCAGTTTTATTGGTGTAAACCGGCTGCCAAGGCATCCTCGGAGGCGTCTCCTTACGTTAGCTTTCTCCAGGCAGTCTTTCAAACGTCTCTGGTCACAGAACTCATCAGTACACACTTTACATGTCCCAGGCTGCCATACGTGCACAGGTCTGTCCTCTAAGAGCAGAAGCTTCATGCCCAGTGCTGAGCCCAGCTATAGCCAGAGTACACGGGTATTTTCTATTCTTTCTTCTCTTTTTTCCTCTTAAGCCAGTCTTGACCTGCTAAGTTGATTTCAGAGTTCACTGTAAGGCTACATCCTGCAGTTTGAAAAACCAGCCTAGGGTATCAAAGTGAAATTTCCAGGTTTGGGTGTTCTCAAATGTGCCGCACTCTGCTGAATGGCTCCCATGCCTTGGAGTAGACCAGAGCCGGTGAGAATGCCTCTGTCCCCACAGCCTCTGTCCCCACAGCCTTTCCCCGTGTAAGACTTTTAGGCTTAAAATTGCTTCATGCCCGTCTGTTGGGTGTTGGATTTTTGTTTGAAACTGAGAATCTCTTTACATGTTTATCAGTTCTTTGGTTTTCCTTTTGTGTAAATTGCTCGTTTAAATTGGGATATTGCTCCTTTTTGCAGTGAATTTGTACGTGTTCTTTATATATTCTGGATACTGATCCTTTTGTT
This sequence comes from Galeopterus variegatus, assembly GCF_000696425.1. Classification (NCBI taxonomy): domain Eukaryota; kingdom Metazoa; phylum Chordata; class Mammalia; order Dermoptera; family Cynocephalidae; genus Galeopterus; species Galeopterus variegatus. Next base: position 179,351 of record NW_007727832.1, on the reverse strand, counting down.
TCTAGTTTATCATTTTTAAAAAATGAATCATATGTAAACTCAGGTTCTTCAAATATTATTTGTGACACCCTGGGCATTAGGATGCTGGGAACACACAGGGTGAGGGGAGAGGAGGAGGCTGGGAAGGAGGAAGGAGGAAGGAGGATCTGGTGCAGCAGGGGTGAGACGTTCAGGAAGGAAGGGCTCCTTTGTGTGGATGCAGGTGAAAACTGGGCAGAGAGAAAGCCCGGAGGATTTTATGAGGTTGCTACATTGGGAACAAGGTTCCTCTAGCCTCATGGTTCTCAATGGGCAATTTTGCCCGCCAGGGCACATTTGGCAATTCCTGGAGACATTTTTGGTTGTCATCCTGCAGAGGGAGGTATTAATGGCCTCTAGGAGGTCAAGCCCAGGGAAGCTGCTCAGTATCCTGCAACGCACAGGGTGGCCCCACACAGAGCAACCCGGCTGCCCCATATGCAGCCTTGCGCTGGCAGGACCTGCTCCTGCAGTTCACCAGCATCCGTGGGTACCTGCTAGTGTGAGGCAGGATGCAGCCCTGGGACACCCAGCCCAAGCTTGTGGCCTTGATCTTGATGCATCTCCTTTGCCTCCCCCAGGCAGGTCTTGGTGAGCCCCGCCTGGGCTGCAGCCTGCGGAGGATGGAAACACTTGCCCCAAAATGTCTCTCGGCCGCCTCCTTCGCCGGGCCTCCTCCAAAGCCTCAGACCTCCTGACCCTCACTGCAGGTGGCAGTGGCAGCGGGCCCCCCTCCATCCTGGATGGCGAGATCATCTACTCCAAGAACAATGTCTGCGTGCACCCACCCGAGGGGCTGCAGGGGCTGGGAGCGCACCACCCGGGTGAGTGGGGGAGGGCGTCCCTGCAATCGCAGGCCTGGGGGGGGGAGGCCCCGAGGTCATAAACTGGTGAGGGGAGGCCCCCGAGGTTGCAGCCTGGGGACAGCTCAATGCACCTCTCAAGTCACCAGGCCCCAGCCTCAGAGGGCTCCGTTTCACTTCCTCATCCAGCCTAATTTCCCATCTGTGAAAAGAGTCCGTGACTCTGGTGGGGCAGGGTGGGTTAAGGGGAATTTAATGGGATTTGCAAGTCCACTGAGGTCTTCAGAGGGTGTCAGAGCCACTAAAGGGCTGCAGGGGCAGGAAGCCCCCCCCAGCCCCCCAGGTGAGGGGAGCAGGACCCCTCCCCCTGGGGACACTGCCAAGGTTGGGACTCTGTCCTCAGCCCCCCACGTCTGGAATGAGAACCCCCCCCATCCCTCAAGGTTTCCCGCCCACACGGAGGGCGGGGGCAAGAACAGGCTGGAGCATCAGGCAGCGAGGGTTGAGGGAAATGGGCCGAAATTCCCGGGAGTTCACTGGTCCCAGTTGCCCTCTGCCCTTGAATCCCACCGCTTAAAAATTAGGGAAAGAAACTCTCTCATCTGGGCTCTGCAGGGATGGAGAGGGACCCCTCGTATCACCTGTGGCAATTCCTGACTCGTGCTCCTGGGGTGGGACACCTTTTCTGTGGTGACAGTGACTTTGCTTATCTTTTGCAGAGCCACAGAGAAGGAGACTGTGCTTTCTGTGTATGTGCGGGGCCCAGGCTATGTCCTGATTCAGGGCAGTAAAGGGCCGAGAGCCACAGCACATGAGAAAGACAGTGCATTTGGTTCTTTTCCAGAACGTGCAACTAACTGTGGCTGTCCTCCCGGGAGGGGGGCCAGGTCTGGGGTGTCAGGTCCAGCCCATGAGCAGGCCGGGTGAGTCACTCAGCCCTGCTGCCCCCGAGGAAGGAACACAAAGATGGGTTAGAGACACACGAGGCCTGCATGGTCCTTTGTCATTTGTGCAAATGACTTGCCACAAATAAATACGTCGCTTTATTCCTGGATTGCTTTATTTAATGTGCACAGCCTCGCGAGAGTAGCAGGAGTCCTGGGCAGGCCTCTTTGGTGGGTGAGGACTCTGTGGACCACATAGCTCCAGTCTGTGGTGGAGCTGGGGCTGGAGGGCCGTGTCTGAACCCCCCTCCTTTCTTCCTGCTGCTCCTTGAGGCTGCCGAAAGGGCGATGCAGGGTCCCTGGCGTCCTGCAGCAAGGCAGGGGACTTGCTTCCTCTCTTCTGCTCAGGCCGCCGTAACATTTTCGGGGCCCAGGTCCAGAATGCAGACAGAGGCCCCAGACCAGATGTTGAGATATTTAAAAGTTATAGATTACAATGAGATCTGGGCACTTTACTGTATGCAAATTATGTTTCAATAGAGTAATGAATAAATACATAATTAAACAAGACAGAAAGGTTAAATTATGCTAATGACATGTTTAAAGAGTGTGTTCTATCCTGCCTTGACCAGGGTATCCAGGCTGCAGAGCGGGGGGGCTGCTTCCCGCCTCCAGCACCCCTTCTCTTCCACGCCCCACTCTATCCTGCACCCCACCGGGCCTCAGGCTCGGTATTGTGGGCAGGGAATTCCGGGTGCTGCTGCTTCCCGCCTCCAGCACCCCTTCTCTTCCACGCCCCGCTCTATCCTGCACCCCACCGGGCCTCAGGCTCGGTATTGTGGGCAGGGAATTCCGGGTGCTGGGTCCCCGGAATGTGCCCTAGGAGGGGGGTGCAAGCTCTGGAGGCTCAGCCTCTTGGCCCTGCGGATGCCTCGCCCTAGGAGGGGTATGGCGGGGGAAGGGCAGAGGTTCTAGGCCAGGTCTGAGGGTGTTTCTTGTTCTGGGCAGAGGGACAGAGAGAGGGACAGGGGAGCAGAGGTCTTAGGCTCCCTTCCTGATCCCAGAGCTGTGTGATTTGAGGGTGTAGACACACTTGGCCTCACTCATGCTGTCCTTATGCACAACTGGTTGACAGTCCCCGAGTTTCCCAACCTCTCTTGGGAAGAGGAACAGAGCTAAGGAGGTTCTGGGTGGAGCCCGAGCCCCAGGAGAAGTGGCTGAGGGTGCGCAGCTCCTGCACTGGGAGGCTGTGGACACAGGGGTGCAGAGGCACCGTAGGCCAGGAATCGGGATACCCCAAAATGGCTTGGTGCTGCATTAGGAAATACCCTCTTCCTCCAAAACCGAGCGTCCACCCACTGGTGCTGGTGGTGGAGAAACAGCTCTTCTCTGCCCCATCAGCAATCCAGCATGTGGCCACGCTGCTCAACAGGCAGCCACGAAAGATGGTCCCTCTGTCCAAAAAGCTGCATTAAAAACACCAAGCCTGCCACGGCTGGTCGGAAAAGGCCCAACCCCCACCCATCTCGGATGTACGCTTTTTGTGCAGTAGAAATCAAGTGTCCAGGCTTCACCCCTCCTGACAGCGCTGTGCAGCTGTGGTGCTGGGTCCCAGACGAGGAGGCCGAGGCAGGCAGACAGGCTCTGGGGCGATGGGGTGGTAGTCAGGTGGGTGCTCCGAGCACCAGGAGAGCTCCCCGTGCTTGGAAACGCACGCGGCAGTCCACTGCTTAGGGACCAGGGTCCTTGGATCTGCTGAAGTGTGTGTGCATAGAAGATGCCCCTAGCTTTGATTCATTTCAAGCTCAGCTATGTCCCTGGAATTTTTTGCTCAGGGTGGCTGTGTCTGAAACCCGACTGGTTTGCTAAAGAAGGTGGTGGCCACTACGGGAAACCAGCCGAGGCTCTGTAAGGGCCTCGCCGGCAGCTTGCGTGGCCCCCTAACCCGCCCGTCCTCTGGCTTCTCACAGGTTACCTGTGCTTGTACATGGAGAAGGATGAGCTGCTGGGTGCCACCCTCATCCTGGCGTGGGTCCCCAACTCTCGGATCCAGCGGCAGGACGAGGAGGCCCTGCGCTACATCACCCCGGAGAGCTCTCCCGTGCGCAGGGCCCCCCGCCCCCGGGCCAGGCGCACCCAGAGCTCGGGGACCCCTCACCAGTCCTCCCCTACGGAGCCGAGGCCCACACTGACCCCCAAAGACGAGGACATGCTGGTGGTGGCCCAGAGCCTCCAGGACGCCGTGCACGTCAGCCCTTTGCCAGAGGATGGGGAACGGCTGGCCCAGGACCTGGGGGTGGACGGACCCCTCCTGGCCTCGCAGCCGATCCACAGTGACTCCGGAATCTTGTCCACGGTCAGTTCGCAGGACGGAACCGAGGAGGGGCGGGAGCCGCAGCCCGAGGCCGCAGAGGAGGAGGGCTCCCTGGAGCTGTCGGCCGAGGGCGTGAGCAGGGACAGCTCCTTCGACTCGGATTCGGACGCCTTCTCCTCGCCCTTCTGCCTCTCGCCCGTCAGCGCGGCCCTGGCGGAGAGCAGCAGCTCCGTGTTCCTGGACAGCGAGGGCAGGTGAGTTCCTGACGCCGAGTGTGGCTCTCCGGGGTGGGCCTTTGAGTGTGTCGCCACCGTGTTGAGTGCTGAGGCCGCCTGCCCACCCAGTCCTGCGGCTGCTCTGGGTGCCCCCGCTCCCCATGGTCAGGGCTTTGGCCCCAGGTCCCTGGCGGAGGGGACTGTGAAGGATGTGCAGTGGGGCTCCCACATTCTACTCTCACTTAGGACTAGACAGTCCCTGCCAGGTCTGACCAGCCCATGGCTGAGGCCAAGTCCCAGGAGTCCCAGTCTCTTCTGTTCTCATGGAGGATAGGGCAAGAGATGACTGGATTTCCCAGGGCCCCCAGGCAGGTGCCAAGAGGCCTGGGTGGCATCGCAAAGCTTTAGGGCTGGCTTGAGCCCAGTTTTGTTGCTCTGCTGGTCCCCAGCCAGGCTCCACCTGCGCCGTGCAGCCCACCAGGCACGTGAGCAGCTCGCTGGGACCCGCGTGACGTTAGCCTTTCTGTTCCTCGTGTCTGTGAGCTGTGGAGCTGGAATGCAGCCACAGAGGAATGTTGGCGGTGTTCACCCTACTCGGCGGCCACCGCACACCCCAGGGGAGCCAGAGTGCCTGGACTTGTTGGCGGCTGGACTTGTGGCACAGGCCACACTAGTGGGGGCTGGGAAGGGGCACGAATTTGACCTGTGACCTGTAGTGGATTCCCTGTGCCTCGGAGCTCAAGAACCACCCTGATGGGGTCGAGGTGGCCACAGTGTCCACCACCCAGCATCTTTGTCAGGAATTTGACCTGTGACCTGTAGTGGATTCCCTGGGCCTCAGAGCTCAAGAACCACCCTGATGGGGTCGAGGTGGCCACAGTGTCCACCACCCAGCATCTTTGCTGGTCTGTGTGAGGGTGAGGGCAGGGCGTAGGGACACGGAGGGCTGGCCTGGGGAGCCATCCTGCACCAAGGCTGGGGCTGCGGGGGGTCACCTTCTCCTGTCCCTGCTCACGATGGAGGTGCTGAAATTGCTCATTGACGTGGCTGCTGTCACAGTGCTGCTCACCTGGGGACCTCTCCACATGGACCCCTGTAATCCACATTGCTTCCCCTAAGCCCATATCAGTGAGAGCAGCTTTATGGTGGGACAAGACGGACGTGATGGGACCCCTCCCTGCCCTCTGGGAGCATGGGCTTCAATCTGGGGCTGACACAAAAGAGCCTGTCTCCAGGACGGAAGTGATAGGTGAGGCACAAAGGCTGGCTCCAACCCCAGCCCCATCAGGCATGGCAGACTGCTGGGAGCTTTAAAAAAGAAACCAGATCTGGATTCTGAAAGGGGCTGGGGCAGGCCTGGAATCTGCATTTTTCCAGTGTTTCCTTGCTCCTTTGCTCCCTGTCCAGTGTGTGGTCTTGCGCCACTCCTCCCCACCCCGCCATGCCTGGCTCATGATGGGACTGGAAATCCTTGATTAAAAACCCTTGACTTGGGCTGGCCCGTGGCTCACTTGGGAGAGTGTGGTGCTGATAACACCAAGGCCAAGGGTTCAGATCCCTATATAGGGATGGCTGGTTGCTCACTTGGGAGAGTGTGGAACTGACAACACCAAGTCAAGGGGTAAGATCCCCTTACTGGTCATCTTTAAAAAAAGACCCAAAAAACAAACAAACAAAAAACCCCTTGACTAAATGCTATAGAACAGGCGTCCCCCCACTGAGCTGCTCATGAGAACACCCTGGGCAGCTTTTTAAAATCCTGATGCCCAGGCCGCACCCAACCAGTTGAATCAAAACTGTCAGGGGTGAGGCGCCGGCATTGGTATTTTAGGACTCCCCAGGGGTTTCCAATGTGCAGCCGGAGTTTAGAACCACTGCTGTGAAGGGTCAAAGGAGAGAGGTCCTTATGCACTGGGGCAGGGAGGGACGTCGGGGCTGGGGTCCCCAGAAGATGGGAACCCCGCAGGGGGCTTGGCTCTGAGGACTTGCGTGCACCCATAGCTGCCCCTGGAGTGCAGGTCCCTCATTGCCTGGGCATTGAGCCCCCAGGAGGGCAGGGCAGGTGGGCTGGCTCACGGGAGCCCTCTAGTGGCAGAACTGAAGAACTACATGGGCAGGTGGAGTGCGTGGCTGAGGACCCGCCAGGAGGAGGAACAGGGATCCAGGGTCCCCAGACATTGTGTCATCTGGTAGGTAGCTCACAGGTGGGCTGAGTGGTCAGACAAGTGGCATGTCCCCTGGGCCATCCACATTCGTGTGCTACCTGTGGGGTACAGCGGGCAGGGCCTTGTTCCTAAAAGGCGAGGCCGCCTGCCAAAGCCTGTGGTCTCCTTGACCTCCAGCCCCCACACGGTGACGGCCTGGAAATGCTTGACCAAAGGAGCACCCAGGCCTACTTGGGAATGAGTGGGCGAGGGGAGCTGTTGCTGCCAACTCCTGGTCAAGGACCCGCCTCCTCTCCCTGAGGCCCTGAGCTTCCGTGAGCAGGGGCTGGGTCCTGGGCTTAGTCTCGTGCCTTCCATAATGTCAGAAATCAGGGCTTTGGACTGTGATGGGCAGGAGGACTACCAGACAAGGTCCGTGGCATTTTGTCCTTCATTTCTGTCCTGAAAGTTACCCGGCCCAGGCCCATGGCTGGTTACATGTCGACCAACCTTGCCCTGGGGACGGGCATTGGTGACCTCAAGATCTGCAGCACAGCTTCTGCTCCCTAAACCAGAACGTCTCTCCTAGAGTGTGTCCTAAGAAATAGCCCACATTACAGAAAGAAAAATAAAATTTGTGTGAAGATGTTCATCATGGTATTCTTTATAGCGGTGAAAAAAGAAAAGAACCTAAATATTCAACCATAGAGAAGGAAGTAAATTAATTAAGGTTCACCTGCTGGATCAGGGAGTTTCAATGGGGCCCCACGAGCCCCACAGTTTTATGAGGAGAGAGCATCATCTGACTTCTGAGAGGTCTGTGACACCCCAAAGGTTCAGAACCTGGGAAACAGACGGAAAGAGCGTGACATGGTAAGGACCGCGTTGCAACATGGAAACTTACGGTGTATTGGGCCGGCCCGGTGGCGCACTGCTACAGTGTGCCGGCGGCGCTCCCGCCGAGGGTTCGGATCCCACATACAGACCGGTTCCCGCTCACTGGCT
>NW_007727832.1:157831-171958 GCF_000696425.1 Galeopterus variegatus | reverse complement strand
TGGTGGAGACCAGAGGTTAGGAACCAGGTTTAATTTAGATGAAATAGGCTCACAAAAAAGCAAATGCATTTTTTCCTTTTTTTTTTGTCTTTTTTTTTTTTACTGACCCATAACGGGATCACAACCCTCGGTGTTGCACCCGCACCGCGCTCAGCCAGTGAGCGGGAACAGGTCTCCACATGGGATCCGAACCCTTGGCAGGAGTGCCGCCGCACTCCCAAGCAGCGCACTCTCCAGTGCGCCACCGGGCCGGCCCAGCAAATGCATTTTTTAATAAGAATTGTCTTAAAAGAGTAAATAATCCTGGCTAATGTTTAACAGATGTGCCCTGATTTATCCAAAGGGAGACTGGTCTCTCCAGAACAATCTGGGGTTGTCTTGTGCACCCAGGTGGCAGGGGGTGGAGGAGGAGCTGGAACTCTGCATCTGGAGGACAACAGTCTCAGGTTCCAGGGTTTTCTGCTCACTAAATGACTTTGGGTGCTTGGAACCTGTTTTCTCATCTGCAAAACTGCACTTCCAGGACATACCTCACAGAGCCGCGGTGAGGTTTCACATCTGACGGTACATGGGAAAACACCGTAGTATGAACACTTGTCTTTTGGAATCACCTGCAAAACTTCCAGCACATTCTTTTGATTATCTTCAATGGTGGCAAAACACCTTTACTTAAAGACGGTTTTGATTTTGGGAAGGAGCTGAGAATTGTTTGCAGCCATGTCTGGTGATTAGGGTCATTACACTAAATGACCACTTGAAACTCACAAGGAGGTGGAGCTTGTCCACTCCAGAGGCCACGGACCACGGCAGGCCACGGAGCACCCGAAATGTGGCTGGTCGGAACCGAGATGTGCTTCAGTGCAAAATACACACCAGACTGTGAAAGCTTTAAGAATGTAAAATATTTTATCAATAACTCTTTTATATTGGTTATATATCATTTCATTGGCTGAAATGATAATACTCTGGATATACTGAATTTAAAAACGTTAAAATAAATTTCACTTGTATCTTTTTACTTTTTAAAATGCGGCTATAAGAAAATTTAAAATTATATGTGTGACTTATGTTATATTTCTATTGGGAGTACCTGGTCTAGAGAAAGGGGATTAGTTTTCTTGTATGGCTTGTTAACGGGCTGTGTAATTCTTGAAGAATTCTTGAATTCTAAAAACATTCTGGACAGCAGGGGCATCATGAGAATAAGGATATAGCTTTATGAGGTGGTTAATGGGAAAGACAACACATTTTTTGGTGTGTAGGTTGCAGTGTTTTTTTTTTTTTTAAGTTTCATAACTTGGTTGTCATATGTCACAGAGTGCGGAGAAGTGTTTAGACCAGGAGGGGCCGGAAGGCTTCCTGGAGATGTTGGCTGGGAGGCGAGTTGGACAGCCAGAGAAGAGAATCCGGGACTTGGTCCAATAGTCCAGAAAATGGTCTGTGCCAGGAGTCTGCCATCCACAGCTCGCAGGCCAAATCCAGTGTCAGGCCTGTTTTGTACAGCCCTTGAGCTAAGGATGGTTTTTACATTTTTAAATGGTTGGGAAAAAAATCAAACGAATTTTGTTGTGTGTGACACATGAAGTTTATATGACATTCAAGCTTCAGCATCTATAAATGAAGCTTTACTGTTACACAGTCACACTCTACAAGGGCAGCATTCAGTGGGCAGAGACGGTCTGGCCCAGAGAGCAAAAGGTGTTTACTCTCTGGTCCTTTGCAGAACAAGTTTGAGGTGTCAGTTTCATTCTGTAGCTCACATTGGAAGTGTTGGGAAAGGGAGATGCCAGAGAAGGGGTGGTTTAGGGAGAGCCAAGCAGATTTCAGGGCCTACGATATGGTCAAGATCAGGGGTGTGCCATCCGAGGCGAGGACCTGAGCTGGGTGCCAGCCCTCAGGACTGATGGTTTTCAGAGGTGATGCTGACATCGGGAACCTGGGTGAGGGCGGAGACGGCAGTGGTGTATCTTCCAGTTGGAAGGGCAGCTCCTGTGCTGGCTGGAAGATTGTAGAATGCTGTGGTTTGTGCCGGGGTGGGGTGGGGTGGGGAGAACAGAGTTGGGGGTCAGAGGAGGGACACCCCAAGAGGTAGATGGGGCTGAAGATCAAGCATTGAGCCACCTGGTCCTGGGATGGTGCTGTCACTCGGAGACCCATCCCCCCACCTCCTTCGGGGTGGGGCTTCTCTTGCTGAGCCGGCTGGGACCCCCCAGCCCCTACCTTCCACCCTGGTGCCTATCCAAGTGCTGGAGGCGAAAGAACTTGATTTAGAGGACACCCTCAATCAGTTCCAGATTTTTGGAGAAATGTAAAAAATACAGAAAACTCAAAGAACAATGTAAAATACCCGAGACTCTTTACCAATCAATATTTTTAAAATTTATTTTGGCAAGATACAAATAACATAAAACTTAGCATTTTAACCATTCTTAAGTGCACAGTTCAGTGGCATTAAGCACATACATCTCCAGAACTTTTTCATCTTCCTAGACTGAAACTCTGTCCACATTAAAAACCAGCTCCCCATCCCCCTCCCCAACCCCTGGCACCCCCATTCTACTTCCTGTCTCTAAGAATCAAACTGCTCTAGGGACCTCATGTAAGTGCAATCCTACAGTACTTGTCCTTTTGTGACTGGCTTACTTATTTCACTCAGCATAGTGTCCTCAAGGTCCATCCAGGCCATGCGCCTGTCAGAATTGCCTTCCTTTTTTTTTTTTTTTTTTTCTTTTTGTCTTTTTTCGTGACCGGTAACGGGATCGCAACCCTCGGTGTCGCTCCCGTACCGCGACCGGCAATGGGATCGCAACCCTCGGTGTCGCACCCGTACCACGCTCAGCCAGTGAGCGGACCGGTCTCTATATGGGATCCGAACCCTTGGCGGGAGCGCCGCCACGCTCCCAAGCGCCGCACTCAACCGAGTGAGCCACCGGGCCGGTCCAGAATTGCCTTCCTTTTTAAGGCTGAAATAGAGTCCACTGTACCACATTTTGTGTATCTACTCCCAGGATAATTTTATTATATTCCATTCAAATCTTTTTTTTTCTTTCAAAGAGACGCACTTGAAGCCCCTCTGCGGACTATCCCCCCCATCCCCTGAGCTCTTAAGTAGCGGCCTGCACCCTGCCAGCCGTGAGCTCTGGACATTTATAATCTGTGACCAGGCCATTCATGGCTCGTTTCGTGCATATTTCTGAGCTCCTTCCATGTGCAAACGTGTGATTGTTCGTGCAGCTGCTGCACAGACCTTTGGGAGTTTCCAGTTTTATTGGTGTAAACCGGCTGCCAAGGCATCCTCGGAGGCGTCTCCTTACGTTAGCTTTCTCCAGGCAGTCTTTCAAACGTCTCTGGTCACAGAACTCATCAGTACACACTTTACATGTCCCAGGCTGCCATACGTGCACAGGTCTGTCCTCTAAGAGCAGAAGCTTCATGCCCAGTGCTGAGCCCAGCTATAGCCAGAGTACACGGGTATTTTCTATTCTTTCTTCTCTTTTTTCCTCTTAAGCCAGTCTTGACCTGCTAAGTTGATTTCAGAGTTCACTGTAAGGCTACATCCTGCAGTTTGAAAAACCAGCCTAGGGTATCAAAGTGAAATTTCCAGGTTTGGGTGTTCTCAAATGTGCCGCACTCTGCTGAATGGCTCCCATGCCTTGGAGTAGACCAGAGCCGGTGAGAATGCCTCTGTCCCCACAGCCTCTGTCCCCACAGCCTTTCCCCGTGTAAGACTTTTAGGCTTAAAATTGCTTCATGCCCGTCTGTTGGGTGTTGGATTTTTGTTTGAAACTGAGAATCTCTTTACATGTTTATCAGTTCTTTGGTTTTCCTTTTGTGTAAATTGCTCGTTTAAATTGGGATATTGCTCCTTTTTGCAGTGAATTTGTACGTGTTCTTTATATATTCTGGATACTGATCCTTTTGTTTCTAGTTTATCATTTTTAAAAAATGAATCATATGTAAACTCAGGTTCTTCAAATATTATTTGTGACACCCTGGGCATTAGGATGCTGGGAACACACAGGGTGAGGGGAGAGGAGGAGGCTGGGAAGGAGGAAGGAGGAAGGAGGATCTGGTGCAGCAGGGGTGAGACGTTCAGGAAGGAAGGGCTCCTTTGTGTGGATGCAGGTGAAAACTGGGCAGAGAGAAAGCCCGGAGGATTTTATGAGGTTGCTACATTGGGAACAAGGTTCCTCTAGCCTCATGGTTCTCAATGGGCAATTTTGCCCGCCAGGGCACATTTGGCAATTCCTGGAGACATTTTTGGTTGTCATCCTGCAGAGGGAGGTATTAATGGCCTCTAGGAGGTCAAGCCCAGGGAAGCTGCTCAGTATCCTGCAACGCACAGGGTGGCCCCACACAGAGCAACCCGGCTGCCCCATATGCAGCCTTGCGCTGGCAGGACCTGCTCCTGCAGTTCACCAGCATCCGTGGGTACCTGCTAGTGTGAGGCAGGATGCAGCCCTGGGACACCCAGCCCAAGCTTGTGGCCTTGATCTTGATGCATCTCCTTTGCCTCCCCCAGGCAGGTCTTGGTGAGCCCCGCCTGGGCTGCAGCCTGCGGAGGATGGAAACACTTGCCCCAAAATGTCTCTCGGCCGCCTCCTTCGCCGGGCCTCCTCCAAAGCCTCAGACCTCCTGACCCTCACTGCAGGTGGCAGTGGCAGCGGGCCCCCCTCCATCCTGGATGGCGAGATCATCTACTCCAAGAACAATGTCTGCGTGCACCCACCCGAGGGGCTGCAGGGGCTGGGAGCGCACCACCCGGGTGAGTGGGGGAGGGCGTCCCTGCAATCGCAGGCCTGGGGGGGGGAGGCCCCGAGGTCATAAACTGGTGAGGGGAGGCCCCCGAGGTTGCAGCCTGGGGACAGCTCAATGCACCTCTCAAGTCACCAGGCCCCAGCCTCAGAGGGCTCCGTTTCACTTCCTCATCCAGCCTAATTTCCCATCTGTGAAAAGAGTCCGTGACTCTGGTGGGGCAGGGTGGGTTAAGGGGAATTTAATGGGATTTGCAAGTCCACTGAGGTCTTCAGAGGGTGTCAGAGCCACTAAAGGGCTGCAGGGGCAGGAAGCCCCCCCCAGCCCCCCAGGTGAGGGGAGCAGGACCCCTCCCCCTGGGGACACTGCCAAGGTTGGGACTCTGTCCTCAGCCCCCCACGTCTGGAATGAGAACCCCCCCCATCCCTCAAGGTTTCCCGCCCACACGGAGGGCCGGGGCAAGAACAGGCTGGAGCATCAGGCAGCGAGGGTTGAGGGAAATGGGCCGAAATTCCCGGGAGTTCACTGGTCCCAGTTGCCCTCTGCCCTTGAATCCCACCGCTTAAAAATTAGGGAAAGAAACTCTCTCATCTGGGCTCTGCAGGGATGGAGAGGGACCCCTCGTATCACCTGTGGCAATTCCTGACTCGTGCTCCTGGGGTGGGACACCTTTTCTGTGGTGACAGTGACTTTGCTTATCTTTTGCAGAGCCACAGAGAAGGAGACTGTGCTTTCTGTGTATGTGCGGGGCCCAGGCTATGTCCTGATTCAGGGCAGTAAAGGGCCGAGAGCCACAGCACATGAGAAAGACAGTGCATTTGGTTCTTTTCCAGAACGTGCAACTAACTGTGGCTGTCCTCCCGGGAGGGGGGCCAGGTCTGGGGTGTCAGGTCCAGCCCATGAGCAGGCCGGGTGAGTCACTCAGCCCTGCTGCCCCCGAGGAAGGAACACAAAGATGGGTTAGAGACACACGAGGCCTGCATGGTCCTTTGTCATTTGTGCAAATGACTTGCCACAAATAAATACGTCGCTTTATTCCTGGATTGCTTTATTTAATGTGCACAGCCTCGCGAGAGTAGCAGGAGTCCTGGGCAGGCCTCTTTGGTGGGTGAGGACTCTGTGGACCACATAGCTCCAGTCTGTGGTGGAGCTGGGGCTGGAGGGCCGTGTCTGAACCCCCCTCCTTTCTTCCTGCTGCTCCTTGAGGCTGCCGAAAGGGCGATGCAGGGTCCCTGGCGTCCTGCAGCAAGGCAGGGACTTGCTTCCTCTCTTCTGCTCAGGCCGCCGTAACATTTTCGGGGCCCAGGTCCAGAATGCAGACAGAGGCCCCAGACCAGATGTTGAGATATTTAAAAGTTATAGATTACAATGAGATCTGGGCACTTTACTGTATGCAAATTATGTTTCAATAGAGTAATGAATAAATACATAATTAAACAAGACAGAAAGGTTAAATTATGCTAATGACATGTTTAAAGAGTGTGTTCTATCCTGCCTTGACCAGGGTATCCAGGCTGCAGAGCGGGGGGGCTGCTTCCCGCCTCCAGCACCCCTTCTCTTCCACGCCCCGCTCTATCCTGCACCCCACCGGGCCTCAGGCTCGGTATTGTGGGCAGGGAATTCCGGGTGCTGGGTCCCCGGAATGTGCCCTAGGAGGGGGGTGCAAGCTCTGGAGGCTCAGCCTCTTGGCCCTGCGGATGCCTCGCCCTAGGAGGGGTATGGCGGGGGAAGGGCAGAGGTTCTAGGCCAGGTCTGAGGGTGTTTCTTGTTCTGGGCAGAGGGACAGAGAGAGGGACAGGGGAGCAGAGGTCTTAGGCTCCCTTCCTGATCCCAGAGCTGTGTGATTTGAGGGTGTAGACACACTTGGCCTCACTCATGCTGTCCTTATGCACAACTGGTTGACAGTCCCCGAGTTTCCCAACCTCTCTTGGGAAGAGGAACAGAGCTAAGGAGGTTCTGGGTGGAGCCCGAGCCCCAGGAGAAGTGGCTGAGGGTGCGCAGCTCCTGCACTGGGAGGCTGTGGACACAGGGGTGCAGAGGCACCGTAGGCCAGGAATCGGGATACCCCAAAATGGCTTGGTGCTGCATTAGGAAATACCCTCTTCCTCCAAAACCGAGCGTCCACCCACTGGTGCTGGTGGTGGAGAAACAGCTCTTCTCTGCCCCATCAGCAATCCAGCATGTGGCCACGCTGCTCAACAGGCAGCCACGAAAGATGGTCCCTCTGTCCAAAAAGCTGCATTAAAAACACCAAGCCTGCCACGGCTGGTCGGAAAAGGCCCAACCCCCACCCATCTCGGATGTACGCTTTTTGTGCAGTAGAAATCAAGTGTCCAGGCTTCACCCCTCCTGACAGCGCTGTGCAGCTGTGGTGCTGGGTCCCAGACGAGGAGGCCGAGGCAGGCAGACAGGCTCTGGGGCGATGGGGTGGTAGTCAGGTGGGTGCTCCGAGCACCAGGAGAGCTCCCCGTGCTTGGAAACGCACGCGGCAGTCCACTGCTTAGGGACCAGGGTCCTTGGATCTGCTGAAGTGTGTGTGCATAGAAGATGCCCCTAGCTTTGATTCATTTCAAGCTCAGCTATGTCCCTGGAATTTTTTGCTCAGGGTGGCTGTGTCTGAAACCCGACTGGTTTGCTAAAGAAGGTGGTGGCCACTACGGGAAACCAGCCGAGGCTCTGTAAGGGCCTCGCCGGCAGCTTGCGTGGCCCCCTAACCCGCCCGTCCTCTGGCTTCTCACAGGTTACCTGTGCTTGTACATGGAGAAGGATGAGCTGCTGGGTGCCACCCTCATCCTGGCGTGGGTCCCCAACTCTCGGATCCAGCGGCAGGACGAGGAGGCCCTGCGCTACATCACCCCGGAGAGCTCTCCCGTGCGCAGGGCCCCCCGCCCCCGGGCCAGGCGCACCCAGAGCTCGGGGACCCCTCACCAGTCCTCCCCTACGGAGCCGAGGCCCACACTGACCCCCAAAGACGAGGACATGCTGGTGGTGGCCCAGAGCCTCCAGGACGCCGTGCACGTCAGCCCTTTGCCAGAGGATGGGGAACGGCTGGCCCAGGACCTGGGGGTGGACGGACCCCTCCTGGCCTCGCAGCCGATCCACAGTGACTCCGGAATCTTGTCCACGGTCAGTTCGCAGGACGGAACCGAGGAGGGGCGGGAGCCGCAGCCCGAGGCCGCAGAGGAGGAGGGCTCCCTGGAGCTGTCGGCCGAGGGCGTGAGCAGGGACAGCTCCTTCGACTCGGATTCGGACGCCTTCTCCTCGCCCTTCTGCCTCTCGCCCGTCAGCGCGGCCCTGGCGGAGAGCAGCAGCTCCGTGTTCCTGGACAGCGAGGGCAGGTGAGTTCCTGACGCCGAGTGTGGCTCTCCGGGGTGGGCCTTTGAGTGTGTCGCCACCGTGTTGAGTGCTGAGGCCGCCTGCCCACCCAGTCCTGCGGCTGCTCTGGGTGCCCCCGCTCCCCATGGTCAGGGCTTTGGCCCCAGGTCCCTGGCGGAGGGGACTGTGAAGGATGTGCAGTGGGGCTCCCACATTCTACTCTCACTTAGGACTAGACAGTCCCTGCCAGGTCTGACCAGCCCATGGCTGAGGCCAAGTCCCAGGAGTCCCAGTCTCTTCTGTTCTCATGGAGGATAGGGCAAGAGATGACTGGATTTCCCAGGGCCCCCAGGCAGGTGCCAAGAGGCCTGGGTGGCATCGCAAAGCTTTAGGGCTGGCTTGAGCCCAGTTTTGTTGCTCTGCTGGTCCCCAGCCAGGCTCCACCTGCGCCGTGCAGCCCACCAGGCACGTGAGCAGCTCGCTGGGACCCGCGTGACGTTAGCCTTTCTGTTCCTCGTGTCTGTGAGCTGTGGAGCTGGAATGCAGCCACAGAGGAATGTTGGCGGTGTTCACCCTACTCGGCGGCCACCGCACACCCCAGGGGAGCCAGAGTGCCTGGACTTGTTGGCGGCTGGACTTGTGGCACAGGCCACACTAGTGGGGGCTGGGAAGGGGCAGGAATTTGACCTGTGACCTGTAGTGGATTCCCTGTGCCTCGGAGCTCAAGAACCACCCTGATGGGGTCGAGGTGGCCACAGTGTCCACCACCCAGCATCTTTGGGGTCCTCGGAGCCTTACAGAGGTGGGCTGCACGAGGCTCATGAACGGTGTGGCTGCACCAGAGCACTGAGGAAGCACAAGACATGGCCACATGTGACTTCTGCAGTCCCTTCCTGTGCCCTGGATGTGGTCCTTGGGCTTATCAGATTTCTAGGCAAACAATGGTGATAACAATAGACAATAGTAAGAGCTGGCATTAGTCAGTCAGCACATAATTAATTATTGAACTTGCACTGTGAGCCAAGTGCTTGCTGCACATCGCCGGGCTGAGCACTGCCTGGGCACCAGGCACTTTGTGCTGCGGATTACGTGTTTTTATGCTTTCAAGAACCCCAGGCCCTGAGAGGGAGGTCCTAATATTATCCCCTTTGCATAAAAGGGGAAGGGAGGCCCAGAGAAGGTAAGTGACCTGCTGGAGGTCACCCATCCAGGATGCAAGCCACGCTGGGATTTGAATCCTGCTGGGTCTATGCCATGGCTAGCGCACAAAAGGTCACACCGGGCTGATGTCAGCCAGGGAGAAAAGGGGCAGGGTGCAGGGACACGGAATGCTCTGCTGGCCTCAGCAGAAAGGATTCGAGATGGATTCTTTCCTGATTTTATCCCCTCAATAAGATGTGGTCCATTATAGCCCAAGGGTGAACTGATAATATTTGCCTCAGGTATTTGAGAACGCTGATAAAAGGAAGCAGTCAGCCATAATGTAACCGAGGACTCCAGGTCCCCGATGAGGTCCACTGAGCCGTTAGGTGTTTGGACCAGGGACGGACCAGGCTGGGGACGAAATTCCAGCCCCCACCTGTGGCCCTCTGGCCGGGCTCAGTCAGAGCTCCCCCCCTGGTGGTGCCACGCTGGCAGTGCAGTGGTACCTGCAGGGTCCGAGCACATTCGGTACTGGTAGCTGAGCTGCCCCCTGCTTGGGGACCCTTTGGTGGCCACCTTCATTTTCAGGATTAAGGGTGTCTCCTTATCTTGTGGTCCAAGGTCCTTCGCCATCTGAATGGCATCTTTATGTCCGGCTCTAGGGGGAACCTTCTCCATCCCCCAGGCCGAGGAGGGTGCTCCCCAACGCTCCCTTCCCTGTGTTCCCATTGGAGCGTGGCTGTCACCCCCCAGCTGCCCACCCCATCCGCAGCTGTTGTGAGTCAGGCGGTGGTGAAGGTGTGAACTGTAGAATCTGCTCCAAACCCTGACCTTACCCCCGGTCGTGTGATCTTGAGGCAGTTACCTCCTGTGGACAAAACTTAGCTGCCTTATGGATGTGAAATGTGACCAACCCCTTTGTAGGACTGGTCTGTGTGAGGGTGAGGGCAGGGCGTAGGGACACGGAGGGCTGGCCTGGGGAGCCATCCTGCACCAAGGCTGGGGCTGCGGGGGGTCACCTTCTCCTGTCCCTGCTCACGATGGAGGTGCTGAAATTGCTCATTGACGTGGCTGCTGTCACAGTGCTGCTCACCTGGGGACCTCTCCACATGGACCCCTGTAATCCACATTGCTTCCCCTAAGCCCATATCAGTGAGAGCAGCTTTATGGTGGGACAAGACGGACGTGATGGGACCCCTCCCTGCCCTCTGGGAGCATGGGCTTCAATCTGGGGCTGACACAAAAGAGCCTGTCTCCAGGACGGAAGTGATAGGTGAGGCACAAAGGCTGGCTCCAACCCCAGCCCCATCAGGCATGGCAGACTGCTGGGAGCTTTAAAAAAGAAACCAGATCTGGATTCTGAAAGGGGCTGGGGCAGGCCTGGAATCTGCATTTTTCCAGTGTTTCCTTGCTCCTTTGCTCCCTGTCCAGTGTGTGGTCTTGCGCCACTCCTCCCCACCCCGCCATGCCTGGCTCATGATGGGACTGGAAATCCTTGATTAAAAACCCTTGACTTGGGCTGGCCCGTGGCTCACTTGGGAGAGTGTGGTGCTGATAACACCAAGGCCAAGGGTTCAGATCCCTATATAGGGATGGCTGGTTGCTCACTTGGGAGAGTGTGGAACTGACAACACCAAGTCAAGGGGTAAGATCCCCTTACTGGTCATCTTTAAAAAAAGACCCAAAAAACAAACAAACAAAAAACCCCTTGACTAAATGCTATAGAACAGGCGTCCCCCCACTGAGCTGCTCATGAGAACACCCTGGGCAGCTTTTTAAAATCCTGATGCCCAGGCCGCACCCAACCAGTTGAATCAAAACTGTCAGGGGTGAGGCGCCGGCATTGGTATTTTAGGACTCCCCAGGGGTTTCCAATGTGCAGCCGGAGTTTAGAACCACTGCTGTGAAGGGTCAAAGGAGAGAGGTCCTTATGCACTGGGGCAGGGAGGGACGTCGGGGCTGGGGTCCCCAGAAGATGGGAACCCCGCAGGGGGCTTGGCTCTGAGGACTTGCGTGCACCCATAGCTGCCCCTGGAGTGCAGGTCCCTCATTTGCCTGGGCATTGAGCCCCCAGGAGGGCAGGGCAGGTGGGCTGGCTCACGGGAGCCCTCTAGTGGCAGAACTGAAGAACTACATGGGCAGGTGGAGTGCGTGGCTGAGGACCCGCCAGGAGGAGGAACAGGGATCCAGGGTCCCCAGACATTGTGTCATCTGGTAGGTAGCTCACAGGTGGGCTGAGTGGTCAGACAAGTGGCATGTCCCCTGGGCCATCCACATTCGTGTGCTACCTGTGGGGTACAGCGGGCAGGGCCTTGTTCCTAAAAGGCGAGGCCGCCTGCCAAAGCCTGTGGTCTCCTTGACCTCCAGCCCCCACACGGTGACGGCCTGGAAATGCTTGACCAAAGGAGCACCCAGGCCTACTTGGGAATGAGTGGGCGAGGGGAGCTGTTGCTGCCAACTCCTGGTCAAGGACCCGCCTCCTCTCCCTGAGGCCCTGAGCTTCCGTGAGCAGGGGCTGGGTCCTGGGCTTAGTCTCGTGCCTTCCATAATGTCAGAAATCAGGGCTTTGGACTGTGATGGGCAGGAGGACTACCAGACAAGGTCCGTGGCATTTTGTCCTTCATTTCTGTCCTGAAAGTTACCCGGCCCAGGCCCATGGCTGGTTACATGTCGACCAACCTTGCCCTGGGGACGGGCATTGGTGACCTCAAGATCTGCAGCACAGCTTCTGCTCCCTAAACCAGAACGTCTCTCCTAGAGTGTGTCCTAAGAAATAGCCCACATTACAGAAAGAAAAATAAAATTTGTGTGAAGATGTTCATCATGGTATTCTTTATAGCGGTGAAAAAAGAAAAGAACCTAAATATTCAACCATAGAGAAGGAAGTAAATTAATTAAGGTTCACCTGCTGGATCAGGGAGTTTCAATGGGGCCCCACGAGCCCCACAGTTTTATGAGGAGAGAGCATCATCTGACTTCTGAGAGGTCTGTGACACCCCAAAGGTTCAGAACCTGGGAAACAGACGGAAAGAGCGTGACATGGTAAGGACCGCGTTGCAACATGGAAACTTACGGTGTATTGGGCCGGCCCGGTGGCGCACTGCTACAGTGTGCCGGCGGCGCTCCCGCCGAGGGTTCGGATCCCACATACAGACCGGTTCCCGCTCACTGGCTGAGCGAGGTGCGGGCGTGGTGCCGAGGGTTGCGATCCCGTTGCCGGTCCCGGTCCGGTGCGGGCGCAACACTGAGGCTTGCAATCCGTTGCTGGACACGAAAAAAGACAAAAAGGAAAAAAAAAAAAGAAGAAACTTATGGTGTATCAAAAAGAAAGCAATTAGCAAGTTATGACTGTGCACATTATGACTGAACGCCACAAGGAGGCCGAGCGCGAGTGAGGTAGCTCGTGGCAGCGCTGCCCAAGGGGACTTCCTCCAAGAGAGTCTGGATCTGTGTCGCCCAACACGGTAGCCACCAGCTTCACGTGGCGGCGAGTGCAACCAAGCTGCCAAATTTTTAGTTTTACGTAATATTGGTTAATAGAAATTTAAATAGCACATGTGGCCAGCAGCACCGTGTGGAACAGCGCAGGTTGAGAGGAGGGGACACCAGTATGCTAGCAGAGCGTACTGATGAGTGCGCTTTTTCTTTTCTCAATTTTCAGACATTTTATACGGTGATTCTATGGCTCTTAGGATGAAAACCAACTTTTAAAAATAGCCACACTCAGGACTGGCCTGGCCATCCTTCTGTCTTGCACGCTTGCTAAAGAAGAAGGCCCCAGGGTGATCCGGTAGCTGAGGTCGTTCCAGGGAAACCAGTGCTGATGATGATTGGCCACCTCGGTCCCCAGCGCTTCGCATCGGGCCTTTCTCCCCCCGGGGAACTGCGTGCTGTGTTTTGTCCCATCGGGTCCCCTTGTCATTCCTGGCTTGCTTTCTCAGGGCATGTGGAAGATCTTGGGGCCCAAGTGCTGGATGCATGTGGGGTTACAGGGTGGGCTGGATGGCTTTGCCAACTGGTTGTGGCCTCAGTGTTCCTGCAGCTCAGGCTCGGTCCTGGCAGGCCTGGTGCAGTACAAGAGGGCATGGGCTGTCAAACTAACAATGGGCCCACCTGCCCTCGGGTCCTGCCAGGACACCCTTGTCCTCTCCAGCCTCTCCTCTGCTCTCTCCTGTGCACACCGGGCGTTTCGGCTCAGGGCTGTCCCAAGCAGCCTCACCGTGTCCCAGCCTTGCCCCCTCTGGCTGGAATGTTCTCTCTCCCACTGAAATCCCGGCCAACCTGTAGATGGAGAAGCCTTTCCTCTCCGTGATCCCTGCCCCAATCTGAGCTTTCCCTCTGCAGAGCGACTGTCGATTCTGTGTGTTTTGTTCAACACTGAAAACACACTGCCTTTCCCTGTTGCTCCATCACCTGGGTCTTACCAGAACCTTCTGCAGTGATGGATGCTGTCCTGTTGTGGCCACTCATCACGTGTGGCTCTCGTGCTTGAAATGGGGCACTTGCGACCGAGCATCTGGATTTTCGGTTTTATTTGTCTTCAGCGGATTTACGTGTTCATTACCCACGTGGAGGGGGCTTTGGGGTTGGATGCGCAGGTCTAGATGCTACGTTCCTTGTGAGGACACAAAGTGGACCTTAGAAATGCAGTCACCCTCCCAGCACAGAGCAGGCTGGCAAAATTCTGTTGAGAAAAACAGGTAAAGACATGAACAAGTGAACGCATGTGCCCCCCACTGCCAGGTGGCGGTTTTCTTGCGGGAGGGATAGCGGGAGGGGTCAGGTTACCATGAAGCCACAGGCAGACCCTGGAACTGGCCAGTGGAGGGACGGTGACAATGGCGACGTGGATGAGTTACGGCCCGACCTCTTGTGGCTCACTCAGCAGGTGCCGCCCCCCCCCCCCCCCCCCCC
>NW_007727832.1:151081-157609 GCF_000696425.1 Galeopterus variegatus | reverse complement strand
CCCCCCCCCCCCCCCCGCAGGGCGAAATAGATGGTGTGTTAAGTGCTTTCTGCCTTCAGGAGGAGAAGGCTCTGTCACAACAGGGCACCGCGGTAATGGCTGGGCTATTAATGGCATTATTGTTCCTTGTTGGTGTGATGGCCCCTGCTCCTCTCACACAGCACAGAGGACAGAAATGGGGTGTGCCAGGAAAAATCCCTGTCTCTGAGCAGGATCCAGAAAGGGTGATGTCAGTGGCCAGGAGCCAGCCTGGGTGCTGCCAGGAGAGGCCCTGGGGGTGTCCACCGGGGTCACCCAAGCCCTGTTCAGGGAGGCAGGGGTGTGACACCCGTTGGACTCTTAACCCTTCAGTGGCTTTCCTAAATAGCTTTGCCACTGCATTTCTGGCTGTTGCAGGCAGGCAGGCGAGGCTGAGCAGCAAGCAGCAGTTCCCCCGGGGTGGGACCGGGGATGACACCCTTTGCCCCTCCCGTCTCTCTGTTCCCAGGTCAGAGTATGTTCAGCAAATGGGAGCCAGAGGTGGGAGAGGAGGGGGACACGAAGGACGTGGCACTGAGAAGACGAGGAGGGGGTGCACGGGAAGGGGGAGCGGGTGGGAGGGAAGGGCGTGTGGGGACGTCCAGAGGGCGAGGGGCAGGAGGGGCTGGGGTGTCTCAGGAGGCCACTCTGGTAGCAGCGAGGACAGGGATGGGTGGCGTGGGGACAACCGGTGTGCGGAGCTGGTCCGGGAGCTGCTGCCGCTACTCAGATGAGAGGTGAGCGGGTCTCAGGGAGATCTCAGAGGTGGAGTGGCCAAGAATCGGTGAGAGACGGGGTGGCCAGGAGCTAGGAGGGGATGCGTCCCCCTGTCCTCCCAAACTTCAGCATTACCCCTGAGCTCAGTCTTGGGCCATCCCAGGCGCCTGGGACACCCCGAGAGCACCCGCTGTCCCCCGAGGAACACCCCCGCCCTGCCAGGCCCCAGCAGCAGCCTGGCAGCCGGGAAGCTGGCAGCCTCTGAAGGTCTGTTGTTTGGGTTTGTTTGTGCTTTTATAACCGGGAGCTGAGATGTATTTCTTTAAAACATCCCATCGCCCGACACCCTGCAATCTGTTCTGTGCTTCGTTGGAACTAATCTTGTCTTATGTTTCTGTAGCACTTGGCAAGCTCCAAGCGGCATCCCTCCTCCCCCGACCTGCCCCCGCAGTCAAGGGTGGCCCCTGTGCCTGGGGGGTGGCCAACACCGGGGGTCGGAAGGAAGCTGCTGCAGGAAGGGCACTGCAGGTCCAGGCTCTGCAGCCCCCAGGACTGGCCCGCGGCCCCCGGCAGTCTAGACACAGCCGCAGGACGCAGTCTCACCCGTAGTCTCACTGCTTGCTTCAGAAGCCAGGCAGACACCCAAGGCCACGTCGGGTCCTCCTTACTGACTGCCCCTCAGCCCTGGGGACTCATTAGCAGGCAGCGGCTGCCAGGAGCTCAAAGGGGCTGCCAAGGAATTCGGGCTGGGTCTCCACCCCGTGCTGCCCTTTGACGTGTGGCCTCGAGGCAGCTCTTTGGCCCACACACGAGGTCTGGGGAGGGACGGGGCTGGCCAGCCTGGTTGGGCAAGGCCCTGGGGGTCAGTCAGGGCCTGTAGCCCAGCAAGTTTTGTGGTCAGAGGCCTAGTGGTGAATCTGAGCCCTAGCCAAGACCCCCAGGGCGTTTGACCTCTCTGCCTCAGTTTCCTCATCTGTGAAATGGGCTGTTATGAGGATTGAATGAGGCGAAACACGGAGCGTAGTGGTCATTGCCAGGACGATAGCAGTCACAGGTGCATGCTGGGGTGCTTCACAGTGTGCCAGCCCAGTTCCGAGTGCTTCCTGTGCCAGGGCTGCCTCGACCAAGTACAGTCATCCCCCATACCTGCGGTTTCTCTTCCCCAGGTTTCAGTTACCAGCGGTCAACTGCAGTCTGGGAATATTAAATGGAAAACTCCAGAAATAAACAATGCATACATTTATTTTTTATTTTTTAAAAAAGATGACGGGTAAGGGGATCTTAGCCCTTGACTTGGTGTTGTCAGCACCAGGCTCTCCCAAGTGAGCGAACCGGCCATCCCTATGTGGGATCCGAACGCGTGGCCTTGGTGTTATCAGCACCGCACTCTCCCGAGTGAGCCGCGGGCCGGCCCTAATGCATACCTTTTAAATTGCATGCTGTTCTGAGTACTGTGGTGAGATCTCGTGCTGTCCTGCTCCATCCCGCCTGGGATGTGAATCGTCCCTTTGTCCCACGTATCTTCGCTGCCTGCACTCCCCACGGGTGGGACTTAGTAGCCGTCTGTGTTACCAGATGACCGTGGCGTACCGCAGGGCTTGTGTTCAGGTGCCCCTTATTTGACGTCATAACAGCCCAAAGCCAAGATGAGTGACACTGGCAGTTCGGTTGTGCCATCGAGAAGCCATGACATGCTCCCTTTAAGTGAGCAGGTGACGTTCTCAACTTCATAAGGAAGGAAAAACCCACATTGCAGAGAGCCACGATGAGAACGCACCATCCAGCTGTGGAATTGTGGAGACGGAAGACGAAACTCGTGATAGTTTTGAGTCGTGCCTCAGAGTGCAGAAATGACGGCCACTGAGTGATAAGTGCTTATTAAGATGGAAAAGGCATTAAATTTGCAGGCGGAAGACATGAGCAGAAGCACGTTCTGACCGATGGCAGCAGGTTGCTCCAGAAAGCGCTGAGCCTCCTGTGGGATGTCCAGGGACACAGGAGGTCGGCAGCAGCCCAGCGCTGCGTCTCAAGGCCAGCGTCGTGCACCTCAGTGCGTCTCATTGCGTGCACGCTGTGTCATCTCGTGCTGCCACGAGCGGAAGGGCGATGGAGGTACTGTGACACTGGGACAGAGAGGCCACATTCACGTGCATTTACTACAGTGTGTGGTTATGATGTTCTGTCTCTTTATTAGTTATCTTTATTCTTTAACTGTGCCTGATTCGTAAATGAAGCTTTATCATAGGTAGGCATGTATAGGAAAAAGCACAGTATATATAGGACTTGGTACTATCCATGGCTTCAGGGTCTTGCAACATGTCCCCTGGAGATTAGGGGGACGCCTCTGCCAAAACTCAGGGCATAAAAACAATAGAAATTTATTCTCTTGCAGTTCTGGAGGCCAGAAAGCCAAAGTCAAGGTGTAGTCAGGGCCATGTTCCCTCTGAAGTCCCTCGGGGGGGACTGTTTCTCATCTCTTCCATCTTCTGGTGGCTCCACGTGTTCCTCGGCATGTGGCCACATCAGTCCAGTCTCTGCCTCTGTCTTCCCATGGCCGCCTCCTCTCTGTCCTCTCCACTTCTTCTAAGGACACCAGTCATTAGATGAGGGCCCACCTCATCTTAACTTGATTATACCCACAAAGACCCTATTTCCACATAAGGCCAAATTGGGAGGTTCCAGGGGGACATGGATGTGGGGGGCACTGTTCACCCCTGCACATGCCTGTGGACCCTGACTTTCACCCTGGAATCAATGCCCACAGATAGTGGGGCTGCCATCCACTTCAGAGAAGGGCAAGGCAGAGAACTCAAGTCACCTGCACAAATTCACGGTACATCGAGCTCCCGGCCGAGACACTGACTCTGAAATTGCAAAAAACTGAAACAGAGCCAGGCCCTCGTGATGCCCCTTGTTTCTGTCCTCTGTCAGTTGCCCCTCATGGCCCAGCCCCTCTCGGCCCCCCGGGCTGAGCAGATGGGTCTGGTTAGGGGTCCCCAGAGCAGTTGGTGTGTCCCGAGCAAAGAAGCCGTAGAAATCTGCTTTAAGAGTGGCAAAAGAGATATATACCCATTTTACAAATTTGGGGGAAGAGGCATAAGGAAAGTGTTTGTGAAATTTGATCCCCCCAGCATTGCTACTATTATTTTGGTTAATTTTTTTCCTGGCCTTTCGAAGTCGGGCATTATAACTGTCCATCCCAGGGGTTGGCAGACAGGCCAGACAGTAAGTACAGTCATCCCTTGGTATCCATGGGGACACTGGTTCTGAGACTTCCTGTGGATACCAAAATCTGAGGCTGCTCAAGTCACTGATGTGAAATGGCGTAGTATTTGCATATGACTTATGTGCATTCTCCTATATATGTAGAGTCATCTCCAGATTACTTGCAATAACTAATACAATGTAAATACTATGTAAATAGTGGTTACATTGTATTATTTAGGGAAAAATGACAAGAAAAAAAAGCCTGTACGTGGTCAGTGCAGACGCAATGTTTTTTGAATATTTTTGATCCATGGTTGGTTAAATCCACGGATGCGGAGCCCACAGATGCGGAGCCCACGGATGCGGAGAGCAGCTGTATTTTCTGCTTTACAGGCCAAATGGTCCTTGCTGCAGCTTCTCAGCTCTGTCCTTTACTGTGAAAGCCACCACCTGAAATATGTAAACAGGCCTGTCTGTGTTCCATTAAGACTTTATGATGATACTGAAATTTGGATGTCATATAATTTTCACATGTCTTGGAATATTCTCCTTCTTTTGATTTTTTCAACATTTTAAAAGGTTCAAAATCATTCTTCACATAAGAACCTGCACACACATGTGTGTCACAGCTTTATTCATCAATGCCCCAAACTGGAGGCAACCAAGATGCCTTTTGACGGGTGGACGGGTAAGCAAAGTAGGTACCTCCATGCAAGGGGAGATTGTTCAGCCGTACAAAGAAGTGAGCTATGGAGCCACGAAGAGACACGGAGGAGCCTTCACTGCATACTGCTAAGTGAAAGAAGCCGGTCTGAAAGGCTGCATGCTCTGTGATTCCAACTCCAAGACGTTCTGGAAAAGGCGAAACCATGGAGACAGTTAAAAGGTCAGCAGATGCCAGGGGTCAGGGAGAGGGAAGAATAAAGAGATGGTTGCAGGTTTTTAGGGCAGGGGAGCTATTCTGTGCGGCTGTACTGGTGGATACGTGACGTTAGGCATCCGCGAAAACCCACAGACTGTACAAGCCCCAGTGTGACCCTAGTGTAAACCGTGGACTTCGGTTATTACTGATAACGTGCCAGTATCGGTCCACCAATCGTAGCAAGTGTACTGCAAGAGCGTGAGATGTCAGCCGGAGAAACCATGCGTATGGGAGTGGGGTGGGGATAAGGGAACTTTGTATTTTCTGCTCAACGTTGCTATGAACTTAAAACTCCTCTAAAAAATAAAGCTTTTGACTAGAAAAAGAAATGCTTGGTGTGTGGGCTGTATACAAAGAGACAGCAGCCTGGACTTTGTTTGCTGAGTCTTGGTCTGGACCAGCACTGTCCAAGAGGAATGTTACGTGAGCCACGTCAGTTGCAAAAAAAGGTACAGGGAGGTTCAAGCACCTTTCACAGCACTTCCCCCAGTGGTCACATCCTGTGCAATGCCAGAGTGCATTACACTCTGCAAACCAGGAAATTGAGGTTGGTACAACCCACGGGCCTCATCGGTAGTACAAGCACCCATTTTTGTGTCCGTGTGTGTGAATCCTGTGCAATTGTGTCACGTGTAGCTCCTGTAACCACCACCCCAACCAAACGCAGAGCTGTTCCCCTGCTGCCGGGCACCCTCACACTGCCCCAGTGCAGCCCACCCACCTCCTCACCCAGTCTCGAAGCCCTGGCAACTCTCTGTTCCATCTCTGTAAGAGTTTTATAGGGCCGGCCCAGTGGCGCACTGGAGAGTGCGCTGCTTGCGAGCGCGGTGGCGCTCCCGCCAAGGGTTCGGATCCCATGTGGAGACCGGTTCCTGCTCACTGGCTGAGCGTGGTGCGGGCGCAACACCGAGGGTTGTGATCCTGTTGCCGGTCCCCGGTACGGGCGTGACACCGAGGGTTGCAATCCCATTACCGGTCAGTAAAAAAGACAAAAAGGAAAAAAAAAAAGAGTTTTATATACATGGAAACATACAGAATGTAACCTTCGAGACTGGCTTTTTTACGTTCACTGTAATCCTTTTAAGCGCCATCAAAGCTGTTGTGTGTATCTGTTACTTTTTGTGGCTGAGCCTGGCTCCACGCTGGGGCACACCATGGTTCCTTTACTGTCACCTGTGGAAGAGCATGAACCGACTGTTTCCAGTTTGGGGCTGTCACAGATAAAACCGTTATGAACATTTATGGACGGGTCTGTGTCTGAACATAAGTTGTCATTTCTCTGGAAGAAATTCCCAGGAATGCCATGGCCGGGTCCTATGGTGAGTGATTGTATGTTTAGTTGTAAAAGAAATTGCCTAACTGTCTTCCAGAGGAACTGCACCATGTACACCCCACCCGCAACGTCCGAGTGATCCAGTTTCTGCACAGCCTCACCTGTGTTTGGTGTGGTCACTATTTTTGATAGGAGTGTAGTGATAACTCTTTGTGGTTTTAATTTGCATTTCTGATGGCTAGTAACGCTGAGCATCTTTTCATGTTTTTATTTGCCATCCATGTGTCCACTTTGGTGAAATGTCTTGTTGTGCAAAAGTGCCCATATTCTAATCTTTTTTTTTTTTTTTTTTTTTTTTTCTTTGCCCGGCAACGAACCCCACCCCCCAGTG
>NW_007727832.1:141455-150598 GCF_000696425.1 Galeopterus variegatus | reverse complement strand
TTTCCATGTCCGGCAACGGATCGCAACCCTCAGTGTTGCCCCCGTACCGGACCGGGACCGGCAACGGGATCGCAACCCTCGGTGTTGCCCCTGCGCCTCGCTCAGCCAGTGAGCAGGAACCAGTCTGTATGTGGGATCCGAACCATCGGCGGGAGCGCAGCCGCGCTTCCCAAGCGGCGCACTAGCGCAGTGCGCCACCGGGCCGGCCCCGGGAGCTCTTTATGTATTCTAGAAACTAGCCTTTTGTTGGATATGTGATCTGCAAATATTTCTCCCATTCCGTGATTGTCTTTTCATCCTCTTAACAGAGCCTTTCACAAAGCAAAAGATTTGAATGTCCATGAAGTCAAATGTATCAATTTTTCCTTCTATGTTACGGATCGTGCTTTTGGTATCAAGTCTGAGAACTCCTGGCCTAGTCCTAGATCCCAAAGATTTTCTCCTATTATTTTCCTAAAAGTTTTATGGTTTTGCATTTTCCATTCAAGTCCACAGCCCATTCTGAGTTAACTTTAGTGTAAGATGCGAGCTTTGGGTGGAGTTCGTTTTTTGCCTGTGGATGTCTAGTTGCTCCAGCACTTTGTTGAAAGGCTGTCCCCAAAATGGTTGCTTTTGCATTTCTGTCCAAAGTCACTTGGGCATATTTGTGCTGGTCTCATGGATACATTTTTAAAAGGAAAAATAAACAGGTAAAATTAGTCTTAACAATTACCCGATATATCTAAGATATTATCATTGTAATACACGATCGATGTAAAAAGTTGTTGAAGAGAAAGATTTTACATTCTACCTTTTCACGAAGCCTTGGGAATCCTGTCTGCACTTTACAGCTAGAGCACATCTCAGTTCGGACTCGCCACATCTCACGTGCTGATGCCGGGTGAGGCTGGAGGCCCCTGCACTGGCCAGCAAGGCGCTATGCACATGCGTGTCCTGCTTTTCTCTCTTTTTTTTTTTAATGCTCTCTGGCCAGTCCTTTCTCGTGGACTTTCCTCTTCCTTTGTCCTTGATGGTTGGGAGGCTTCTAGGAGGAGGTCTGGAGAGGGTTTCATTGCTCCTGCTGGGGGTCCTGTCGCCCTGACCTCTCCCTGGCTCTGAGCTGGGATTTCAGAAGTCACCGGCCAAGTGTGTCACACAAGTGAACAGGATTCCCAAGTGACGCCCGGTGGGTTTGTCTTGAAATCATTCTATTGTCAACTGCCTGCATAGGACTGACAGTTCTTTAAAGAGCTGACCTCTTTCTATTAAAGCTGCCAGGACAGGCAGGAAATAAGCATACCCACCTCCTGAACCTAAAGGAAAAAAGTTCAGGTTCCTGGACAGGCAGTTCTCCCCGGGGACTGGTGCCCTGGCAGGGGGGCTGTGGAAGGCAGGGAAATGAGACTTGCCAGCCTTCCTTCACGGCAGCTCCCTAACCATGACAGCCCCCTGGGTCCTTGACGCAACCCTGGCCCACTGGTTGCATGGGGACTTGCGGGTGCTCTCTGGGGGGCTGAGCTGCTCTGAATGCACAGAGCCACCCTTGGGAGCAGGAAGCCAGAGGCCCCCGGGGCCCCACTCTTGCAACAGCAGCCCTGGCAGAGCCGGGAGGCCCACTTCCTAGAGATCTGAGCGTGAGGTCACAGGTGCCTGGAGGCAGTGACATGGTAGTGCCTCCCAGGCGCGTTGGGAGCTCACACTGCGTCTTTGGAGACCCACGCCTGGCTGTTGCAATGTAACTCAACACCTGATGAAATCCTCCCTGAAAGTTAGGGAAGGGAGGGGGCAGCAGATTGGCAGATGACCTTTTGTCTCGTGGTGGAATTATTCCCTTATCCGGTTCTGTGAGCCTTCACCTTCCCAGCAGGGTAAACAGAAAGGGCATTTCCACGTGGGGCCCCCTCAATCTCACCAGTGTTCCTTAAGCACCTGCGACACAGGGGCTCCTGGCAGCCCCTCCACCTACATCCAGAACACACTTTCTTGCTTCAGGGAATTTGTCTTAGGGACCTGAAAATATGGTTTCCCTGACAACTGAAGGCAGTGAGAGTCGACAACCAGTGGAAGCAGGTGGCCTAGTGAAGGTCCCTGACCTTGACTAGCTGCAGGGGGTGACACAGGTGGTCCCTGAGTGCGGAACCCTGGAGCCGAGCTCACATGTGGGCTTGCCATGTGGGCTGGCGAGTCCTGACCCTCATTGCCTCAGTTTCTCCTCTGTGCGATGGGGCTAGTGTTGGTGTCCCCTGTAAGAATGTCATGAGGAGTAGCATCGGAGCACAGTGCTGAGAACAGCCTGCTCAGATGACCCACTGGGTCTTGTGTTTGGCCCGGCTCTGTCCCCACCCGTGTCACCCCTGCATCCCCAGGAGGAGGGTGTTGGGACCACTCCAGGGGTTACATGAGCAAATGCCACTTCTGTTACATCTTGCTCACTGGTTTCCAAAGTGAGGTGCAGACCGTCTAGAGAATGGACCTTTCTCGAGGGGCACTGGGGCCAGAGAGCGTCATGGGAGGGAGGTGCCAGGGTTGGGGTGACACAAGAGTAAAAAGTTGGAAGTGGGAATGTTCTGGAGGGAGGGAAAGGGCTAGTGGCGGTTTTGTGGGTCTCTGGAGAAGGAGGCCTGCGTGGATGGGGGTGGGGAGGGAGAGGAAAGGGGACCCGGGACCCCGCACACCGGGGCGGGAGGTAAACGTGGCCTCCCCAGGGAGCCGCAGGGGCTGGTGGTTAGGGCAGAACCTGGTAGATTGGACAGGCATCAGGATCTGTCTTGCTTCTGTAAATATTTAAACACTGGGAGGATTATTTTTGGTAGCTACGGTCTCTCTCCTAGCCTGGCGGGCTGCCGGGGTGGGTGTCGAGTGACAGCGGGTGCGAGGCGGGCCCTCCCACCCCCTGCCATGTTCCACATTCTCAGTAACAACGGCCACTATTTAATTTGGGTCATGGTCCCCCTTTTTGGGAGACATGGAAGGATGGTCTTAGGCGTCCACCTTCAGGGTAAGACCAATGTGCTGTGTCCTCAGAGTTTCCCTGATGGTGGCTGAAAGTGACAGTTCTGTGAGCTTCTGGGCACAAGCAGGCCACAAGCAGCAAAGCGCGGGGTCAGAGCCACAGGGGATGCCCCCAGGCGGCGACCGCCCCACCAGACCCACCAGAGATGAAAGGACACATTATGTGCCCGCAGCGCGAGGGGAGCTCAGAGAGGCGTCCCTGCAGGGTCCTGGGAGGAGCCTGCTCCCTGGGACATTTAGTCCTCCCACTCCAGACCATGGCCTCAGTGGGGGACTGACGTGCACACACGTCCCGAGGCCTGGGGAGGACAGACGGGCTGTGTGGGCCTTGTTTCCTCCTGCCCCAGAATCGGATCTGGGCACCATGGCCTGCTGCTCCCCAGCTGCCCCTTGCGCCCTGTGGAGGAGGAAGAGGCAGACGCTGCCCTTTTGAAACACCATCTGCGCAGAGGTGGCACTTCAGCTGCAGGAGGGATCTCCGGGTGCCCAGCAGATGGCAGGCTTCTCCCAGATCAGCCAGGGGCTGTCCACTGCCTCCAGCACCACCTCCGCCACCGCTGCCCCCACCTGCTGAGGACCGAGGGGACCCGCTTGATGTTCCTTTCCAGCCTGTCCTCCTGCGTGCCCACTACCTCCTCCCGAGCTGATTTTGGCAGAACCTGAATAACATGGACATTAATCGGCAAGGTCCTGAAAGCCCTGGAAGGCTGGGCTGGGCATGTGCTGTGACGAGGGGACGCCGCCAAGGCCCAGGCCAGGCTCCCTCCTGTGACTCTGCCAGGTGGCCTTCCCGGTGTCCTATTTTCGGCAGCCTTCCGTCTCTTCTCTGGGTGTCTGGTGGGTGGAGAGTTGCCAGCATGACCTCCCCCCACCCCACCTTGTGCCAACCGCGGCCTCCCCAGGGATGAGACAGGCTGTAGACAGGCTGGGCCTCTGGCCCCAAAGCAGAGACGTGTGGGAGATGCTAGACCCAGGGGTGGGCAGGTGCTTCCTGCAGCCTCTTCCTGTCTTTTTCACTCCCCCTGCCTGGACACATGGACCCCCAGGACAGCCCAGCTGAGTCTGGAATTTACTTTGTGCATCTCCTGCATTTAAAAAAGTATTGTTACTACAAAGAGGATTCATGGTCCTTATGAAAGTGTTAGAAGTAAAGAGAAGGTACTCAAAAGAACCGAGGGCAGGAACTCGAACAGGCATGTGCACACCCACATTCACAGCAGCACGACTCACCGCAGCCAGAAGGTGGGAGCAGCCTGTGTCCCTGGACAGATGAATGGGCGCACACAGTGTGGTAGATGCACACAGGGGAAGGGAATTCTGACATGTGCTACAGCACAGGTGAACCCCGAGGACACTATGCAAACAAGTGCCGTAGGATCTCACTTAGAGGAGGCACCTGGAATAGTCAGATTCATAGACACAGAAGGTAGAATGGGGTCGCCAGGGGCTGGTGGAGGGGAATGCGGAGCTGGCGTTTAATGGGGACACAGCTTCATTCTGGGAAGGTGGAAAGTTCTGGAAACGGATGGTGGTGACAGCTGCACAGCAGTGTGAATGTGCTTAATGCCACCGAGCTGTGCACTTTAGAATGGTCAAAATGCTAAGTTTTATGCGATGTATATTTTACCACAATAAACAAAGAGAAGGAAAAAGAAGGCGAGGTCACCAGGGTAACTGGGACCGTGAGAAATCACCTCTGGCGCTCGTCTTTCCAGTCTTTTGAGAACCAACTTTTTCGGTTTAGGTCCCGTAAGCCCGTGTAGGTTGTCCCCGCCCCAACAATAGGTCTTGAACGATGAGCGTTGGGAAATCGTGCTGAAGCGAACCTGGGCTGCTGGCCACGGAGGATCCGGGCCAGCTGGAGCTGCCAGTGCCGCCCGCCTCTGCCAGGGCTGGGACGAAAGGTGGTGGCAGGGCAGACGCCGCAGCCGGAGCGCTGACCGCGAGCCCGGGCTCGGGCCTGTCGCTGACCGACCGTGGCTGCTGTCAGCACAGCTTGTTCAGTCGGAGTCGCAGCCTCTGTCCAAGCAGCTGAAGGTCAAATCCAGTCTGAAAGCTGGTCCTTCCGACAGACCCCGTCATGTCACGAAGGGAGGATGAACCTGGGCGAAGCTTCCAGGGCTGTTTCAAGATTAGATTTAGAGATAACACTTTCCCAACATGTTCATGAACTTAGAGAAATAGCCTTTTCCCGTTGACTTCTGGGAATCTGGAAACATGAGCCCATGTTTCTAGGTGTGGACGCTGGGGGGCAGGCAACCCATGGGCCTGGCGCCCTAGCTCCCCAAAACACGACCTCTGAGCCCCTGGCCATCCCAGGAGGATGGGATGGGTCCCCCAGAAGGGGTGTTGGGGAGGGGTGGCTTGGCGTGCCAGCCTTGAGGGTACATGGACCCCCCCCTCCCCACCCCTGACCCCCGGGAATCCTTTTCAATAACATTTTCTGGTGAGACTGGTGAGGGCCAATGTTTGCACCCCTTTTGCAGCACGAGGTCCGGTTCCTGTGTTTTAATGAAGGTTCTAGAGTGTTGGCACCAACGCAGGCATAGGGTGAATGAGCAGGGACTGCTGGAGATGCCACGTGGTCGGCAGGAACTGGGCTGGTGAAGGTGGCCTGCTTTCTGGTAACTGTCCTGCGGTCAGCATGCTGGACCTAACCAGGTGGCCACACAGCGAGGCTGTTGTCGGGGGCAGGCTGCCAATGGGTGCGGGGGTCTCTGGGTGATGCTGACTACCCCGGAGGACATTTCTGCCTTCTCATGGCCACCCAGACATGTCTGGCCTGTCAAGGGCGTTTTCCAAGTCCAGAAGTTCTGGAACAGTTAGCACGTGGTGTGACCTTTGGGTATGGTGGGTGCATGGCCAGACATCACCCCAAACCTCCCCATAAGGTCAGTGCCTATGAGGTCCAGCTGGCTGAGATGGCGTGGGGGCCCCCAGGGAGGTCTGTGGGGTCATTGCTCTGAGGTGACTCCACCGGGAGACCGTGGCTGACTCAGCATGCTGTGGCCATGGTGGTGACAAGGCCACCGTGCAGACGTGGACGTGGAGACTGCCCCGTCTGCAAGTGACGAGAGTGACCTGCCCACATGGGAAATATTTAAAACAATTCTGATCACCACCAAGGCCCAGTAGCCATGCCAGGCTGCTGGAAGCACCAAAGACCACTGCTGTTTACTAGGACTTTCTCCACACAGGCAAAAAATCATGTCTTTTCATCCTGGAAGTAACCTAGCATGGTGTGTATATTGAAGACTGTCAATCAAATGAAGCAGAATAGAAAGGTGACCAGGTCAAGGCCACACTGTTTGCAGGCAAAAAATCATGTCTTTTCATCCTGGAAGTAACCTAGCATGGTGTGTATTTTGAAGACTGTCAATCAAATGAAGCAGAATAGAAAGGTGACCAGGTCAAGGCCACACTGTTTAGAGATGGTGGGACAGGGCAGATTCCAAAGCCTCTGTGCCAAGCCTGTGAGTGACAGGTGGAAGGGGCTGCCACACGTTGAACCAGAATAAAGGTAGTGACCTGTCGGGTAAGACTTGGAGGGATCCGGCTTTTTGAGGTCTTTGCTCCAGTTATTTAATGGACAAAATTTATTCCCACGCTGGAAGCATTGTTTCATCTATTGTAGGGATGTCTGATCAGGAGGTAAATGGTGCTGCTTTTGAGGATCCTAAGCGGTCCCCCACATCGGGGGTGTCCTTCGGGCCATCTGGAGTCCTGTCTGCAAGTGGAATTGGCTCACTTTTGTGTAACGCACGGTGGAAAAATGAGCCTACTCACCCCCCTCCAAATATATATATATTTTTTAATTTAAGACACTTCCTTTGGGGAAAACTTTTTCTCCTTTACTGATCAAAAGGCTTTTCCTGTGCAGGGGCACTGAGGGTACTGGGTCCCGAGGAAGGGCCTGCGGTCAGCAGGCAGGGGCGGCTTGAGAGTTATGACACTATCCTGCTGGGTAAGTGCCCGGAAGACACGGTCATGCCCAGGACTTTCAGTGGAGCTGGACACACTGCACTGTGCTCAGCAGAATCGGACTTTGATTTCGCATGGCTCTAACTGATGAAAGAAGCAGGGACTAAGTTTTGTTTCAGGACTGACTGCCAATTGAAGGACAAACATCCTGTGCATAGATCCTTCTGGAAAAAGTCTTTTTGCCCCAACATTGATTTCTTTTCCCCTTTTTGTTGGCACTGATTTGTTAGGTTGCTGGTGTGTGCTGACAGAATTATTTGGTATGGAATATAGAAACCTAGATCTGCCAGGAGAACCCCGCTGGAGAGCAGCGGCAGGCGGGCCGTGTGCACGTTTGAGAGCCAGCCCCGTCTCGGGATTGGGAGGTGCCACCCAGTTCACGCCCACTGTTCACTTGGGAATGTGCCCAGCAGAGCTGACTGTGGGGTTTGGACCTGATTCTCAGCTCTCCACAGTTGACAAAGAAAAATTATTTTCGGTTTGGGCGAATTGGCCACAAGAGTTGCTGAAGCCAGGGAGAGAGGCCCGTGGGCCCGTGTGACTTCTCTGGGCGGTGTTTGTGCAGAGTGCTGTTTTTGTTTGGTGACTCTGGGGAGTATGTAAAGGACTCGGCAGACGCCTGCTTGCCCAGGAACCACGGGGCCCGGGCTGGTGGCCAGACCAGCCCCTCCCAGGTAGGTGTCGGGAGAACGTTCAAAGTAAATAAATAAAGTTATTTCTGGGAGTGCGTGATATCTTTTGTCCTCGTCTTCCCAAACACACACACTTTCAGGGAGAAGAACTTGAAAGTTTTTTGTTTGAGTCAGAAGAAAATATTCAATATCCTCTCGTTCTCCGCCACCTGTTTACGTTTTTTCCCTGCCCCCTGCCCTGCTGCTCTTTGTAAACCACATTCAGAATTTCTGGGTAGCCTAGTTTTTCCAAGTTGAAGGGATTCCTCTCCGGATCGCATGCAGGCATAGCCTCTGAGAACTGCAGAGGGTTTGCAAGCCTGTGCACCCCCAAACGCTCCTCCCCGGCCTGGCTCACATGTTTGTGTTAAAAGCTGCATGAAGGAAAATCCTCACCAGCCTGTAAGCCAGCCGCTGTTTGTAGGAGCCCCTCAACCGCACTGAGCCCACATCTCCTCGTTCTGACTTAAGTCCTGTTCCCCTGAGAACCGGCTCTCGGGAGCACCTAGGGTTCTGCCTGCAGAGCAAGGACATAGCTGCAGCACCGGGAGCAAAACTGCCCAGCCAGGGGCCACCTTCCTGGGGACACTCCCCACACCCTCCACCTTCACTCTCCGAAAGAGTAATGGTTCTTGGTCACTGGGCAAATTCCTGCACCTGCTCATTCTGTTTTAAATGTAACCATCCTCAAGAGATGCCTGTTCCCTACCCCTATGCAGACCAAGATGTTCTGGAACAATCTCCTCCATTAGTTGGGTTTGGGACCATGGGCTGGAAAGATGATTCTGCTTCTGGCTCCCGGCTGGAGGCTGCTTCGGCCCCATGACCGATCCTGGTCCTGACCTTCTGTGGCCCTCAGGGGAGGTGCCCGTGCCCTACCTTGGGAAGGGAGTAAATTCAGAGAGCACAGGACAAGAGGGGACAGCTGACCCCAAGGTCATGGCAAGTGTACCACCCCCTCCCAGCCCTGCCAGCCAGGCGGGCGTCAGGCTTCTCGTTCAGCCAGACTTTCCCGTTGGCCTGGCAGGGGAGTGTTTCCCACGGAGGGCTCAGCCACGGCCTCTCAGCAGGGTCAGGTTTGCTGAGCCTTTCCCGGGCATTGGAAAACCCAGCAGGATACTGGTTTCAAGATGAAGCCCCTCCCCCCACCGTGGTGGCTCCCGCTTTAATAAGAGGCAAGCACCTTGGGCGTGCGGCCCCAGTCACTTGTCAGGCAGACACCGCCCTCACTGTCCGTCCTTCGGAGGCGGCGGCTGCCACCCACCACCTCTGGCTTTGGCACAAGGTGCTGCTCATTGTCTCCGTTTTGTCTTTTCTGAAGGAAGGTCTTGGGGCGGGGAGATGTCACGTGGTTGCAATCAGGGGCTCTGAAAATGTCCTGGGGGGCCATGTGCTGATGACGCGGGGCTGAGGAATCCGCTCAGGAGCTCTGATTTGAAACCCTGCGTGTTTGTGCCAATCAGAAGCAT
Organism: Galeopterus variegatus; assembly: GCF_000696425.1. Taxonomy (NCBI): domain Eukaryota; kingdom Metazoa; phylum Chordata; class Mammalia; order Dermoptera; family Cynocephalidae; genus Galeopterus; species Galeopterus variegatus. Next base: position 141,486 of record NW_007727832.1, on the reverse strand, counting down.
CAGCTTGGGTCGGACTTCATCTTCAAGGACG
>NW_007727832.1:120180-140739 GCF_000696425.1 Galeopterus variegatus | reverse complement strand
GGGCCATGTGCTGATGACGCGGGGCTGAGGAATCCGCTCAGGAGCTCTGATTTGAAACCCTGCGTGTTTGTGCCAATCAGAAGCATCAGCTTGGGTCGGACTTCATCTTCAAGGACGCGCAGAGGTCACCTGGCACTGAGGAAGTGAACGTAGACTTGCGATGGAGACCTCGTGCCCGTCCTACAAATGCAAAGTCAGGGACCAGTGAACAAGCACGAGGTGACTTCTGGCCCCGCGTGGGTAGATCGCTCACCTCCGCGGCCTCCTGCCTCCCCCGCGCTGAGACCATGCGGTAATTGGCACCGCAGTGATTTATGCAAGTGCTAATCAAAAGCTCGTATTTTCTGATTATCTCTCCGTTTGATGGATGGCAGATGCCAGCGCCGTCAAAATATAAACAGATTCCAGTAGGAACATTTCAAAGCAGAAAATGGTCGTTCTTAGGAACCAAAGATGATTTCCCTCCTGCCGCCTGGCAGAGAGTTTCACTGGGAAAAATTATTTTTCATAACCTTTTTACTTTCTTATTTAAATTAAGCTTCGCCAAGCAAGTTTGGCAATAGCGGAGGGCTCCTAATTTGGTCCCCCCTGACCTCTGCAGCCTTGATTGGCAGTTTGTTGTCAGGCTTGAAGTTGCGCCTTCGAGGTAGGAGCCAGCAGAACAAACGCCCTAGGACAGCTCAGGGTCCCCCGAGGACCCAGGCGGAGTGGGGGAGAGCGTGCAATTAGAGAGGTCTTCCCACAGAAAGTTAATTAGCTACTAAATAGCATTTAGCACAGTTTACGATGGGAAATGCATGTTTGAAAAGCAAATGGAGATCAATGAGAAATGGCTGCCACAGGATGGGGCCGTCCCAGCCCACCGGCGTCTTACCCCTGCTTTTTGACCCAGTGCCAGGTCTCAGGGCATGGGCTGTGCGTTCCCCAGTGGGATGGAGGGAAGGTGCCCACTCATGGTACACAAGAAGGACCCACCTGTATCACTAGGAGCTGTCCCCTGTGAGAGTAAGGGCCAGGCCATCGCATGCTGGGACCCGACTGGGAGACGCCCCCTGAGCCCCTGCCTGGCCTTGGAGTGGCTGTCCCACCTCGCACACGCTACTGAGCTTCCCTGTCCAAAAAAAAAAAAAAAAGTTAGTTAAATAGGTCTTCAGTTACTGGGAACTGTGTCTGTACTGGGTTGGATAGTGTCCCCTCCCAAAATTCATATCCACCCAGAACCTCAGTTGTGACCTTATTTGGAAATAGGGTCTTTGCAGATGTAATCAAGGCAAAGAGCAGGATGAGATCATTCCGGATTAGGGTGGACCCTAAGTCCAATAAGTGCTCTTAAAAGATGGAAAAGGACACCCAGCCCCCGGGGTGGGAGGGAAGGCCACATGAAAATGGAGGCAGGGACCGGAGTGCTGCAGCTGCGGGCCGGGCAAGGCCGAGGACAAACAGCAGGAGCCTGCCCCAGAGCCCCAGAGGGAGCGTGGCCCTGCCGACTCCCCGCTTTTGGCCTTCTGTCCTCCCCAGCTGTGAGAGGATACCTTCCTGCTGTTATCAACCCTCCAGTCTGTGGTCCTTTGTCACGGCAGCCCTGGGAAATGGTGTCCCCACCGCAGTGCAGCCCCACCTTCGGTGTCTGAAGCCAGAGAACGGTTTGGTGGTCAGGAGGAAACCAGGGCCCCGTGTCAGGCAAAAGAGGCCTTGAGACCTGCTTTCATTTTCTGTTCAGATCTAAGAACTGCCTTAGGTGTGGTCTCCGACCTGCTTGTATCTCTGTTGACACTGTAGGTTGATGGCTCAAGGTTATTTTTTGTTTTCTGGGAGGTTAGTTTTGCTTTTTCTCTTTGCCTTTGATGTTTTCCATGTTGTGGAGGGTTTTGGTGTTTAGTTATACAAGGTCACTAAAGAAATTTTGGGAAATAGGGGGAAAAGACAAAAGAAAAAAAATAGGGAATCTTACCTATATCCTACCGCCCAGCATGCCACCGGAAACATTTTGGCGTATTTCCTTCAGGCTTGTGTTTACTTTACTTTTATTTTATTTCATTTTTTGTTTCTGATGCCTAAGTTATTTTACAGAGTTGTAGACAGGCTATATAGAGAATTTGGTTTCTTGGCTTAGTTTTTTTTTTTTTTTGTCCTTTTTGAGACCGGCCGCACCGTGCTCAGCCAGTGAGCGCTGTGAGCGCACCGGTCATCCCTATATAGGATCCGAACCCGCGGTGGGAGCATCGCTGCACTCCCAGCACTGCACTCTCCCGAGTGCACCACAGGCTCGGCCCTCTTGGCTTAGTTTTTAAAAAATTTTTGCTATATTTGATACACACAAAAGAATACACGCCACATGATAGTAAAACAAACCCCCCCCCCGACCCACCGCCTGGCTGCGTGTGAACTAGAACTTACCTGACTGCTGTAAGCTCCTGCCCCGAGTCTTAGCCTCCCATGCCCTGGTGTCCAGAAGGAGCCACTTTCCGGAATGCCACGTGCATTATTTCCTTGCTCTTTTAAAGCAGGTTTTCCACGTATGTGTGCATTTCTCAGCAATTCGTCACTTAGTTTGTCTGGTTCTGAGCAGTATAAGAGTGTCATCATGCTTGGTAGTCTTCTGTGGCTCAGCACTGGGCACCGAGGTTCTGGAGTTCATTTATTTCAACTGCTGTGCGTGGAACGCTGTGCCATGGTGATGCCCCACTTTGCCCACGTGCTTGCTGAGGACCGTTTGGTTTATTAGTGTTTTTTCCTCTGTGAACAATGCCGCCCTGACAATTCTTGTGCACATCTTTGCTGCAGGGGGACAAGAGTCCCTCTCGGGGGACACACCTGGACTCCTCAATGTGTGTTCAACTTCGCAAAATGTGCCCGCTGTTTTACACGGGGGTTGGGCAGCGTACGCTCCTGCCAGGATCGTGTGAGTTCTGTCCTGCTATTTTTCAATTCGTGTCCTCTCATAAACTTCTTCTCAGTGACCATCATTTTTCATGCCAGCATAATATCCCGTTGGAGAGGTCCATGACATTTCACTTGACCATGCCCTTTCCATGGACATTTAATTGTTTCCAGTTTTCCACGCCTCCTTGATAAACACGTCTGTGCTTGGTGCTTGTTCACAGATAAGAGTCCTCCTCCGGTGGGTTCCCAGAAATGGAAGCAAAGAAGGAATCCTTTCCGTCCTTGAGACAAGTTGACAAGTTGCTGCTTTAGAGGTTTGAGCCTTGGCTTTGCACAAAGGTATAAGGACGTGCACACACACACACACACAGGTTTGTGTATACATGTGTGCAAAGCAAAGGCTTGATGTATAATTTTGTGCCTGCACAGAGGTTCAACATGTACACGTATACCTGTGTGCGTACAGAGGCTCCATGTGCACGTGTGTGCACACACAGTGATTCAGTGTAAACATGGGTATACATGGGTATACATACACACAGGCTCAAAGCGTACGTGTGCAGACATGCATGCCCAAAGAAGTCCATTGTGACACTATACTTTACAAAAAAACGAAAATGGAAACACCACAAGTCTTTGTCTATAGGGAACGTTCAAATAAATACACGGACCTGAAGCAGCCCTTAAAAAGAGGTGCAGCTGGTCCCAACGTACTTATAGGAGAGAGGCCCTGAAAAAATCCAGCTGTGACACAGTACTGACAGCATGATCTTATTTTTGCTTTAACAAGTGTGGTGTGTGCCTGTGTGGGTGTGTACACACGTAGAAAATCCCCGGAGGGCCGTGAGCCCCACCGCTCCCCGAAGCTACCCGATCACAGTCATGCTTCACACACTTCGCGAGTGTCTGGTTTGTGACAACATGCACATGCCTTTTATGGCTAGACGGAAGCTGATGGGGACACTCAGAGGTCTCACAGTTCCCTTGCCTCTGGCAGTGGTGGGTGCCCACTTTATTGCAGACCCCCAGCACCAGCCTCTACCCTTCAGAAAACAACTCATTGCCGAGATGATGGGTTGAAAGTCACGTTCATCTGCATTTCTTTATAACTGATGATTTTGAATATATTTCTATATGTTTATTCCCTTGGTGTCTCCTCTTGTGACGTGTGTGTCGAAGACAGAAAGTTGTTAACCCTCACCTGAGGGTACCCTAGTCCTGCCGTCATCTTGGAAGAGCTCTCATAGAAATATCACAAACGAGGGCCGGCCCGGTGGCGCACTGCTACAGTGCGCCGCTTGGGAGTGCGGCGGCGCTCCCGCCGAGGGTTCGGATCCCACATACAGACCGGTTCCCGCTCACTGGCTGAGCAAGGGGTGGGCGTAGCACCGAGGGTTGCGATCCTGTTGCCGGTCCCGGTCCGGTACGGGCACGACACTGAGGGTTGCGATCCGTTGCCGGACACGAAAAAAGACAAAAAGGAAAAAAAAAAAAGAAATATCGCAAACGAGATGTGTCGTCTCCCTGGGACCCGCTCACCACCGACGTTCTGGGGTCTCCACCCCTTCCACCCTGTGACCCAGTGCTGAGGAGTTACAGCTGCTTGCAAGTCTCGGCCGGGCACGGAGCTTTGGTCAGAGGCCCTCTCCCCTCAGGGCCTGGGCTGAGGGAGCCTTTCTGAGACCACCTCCCCACCCCTAGGCTGGTGAAGAGCCATTTGCTCTGAGAATATCCTGTTGGCCCGGGTCCCCATCCTGGTTTGCCTTAAATGCCCTGAGCCAAGCCGGGCAGAGACTCGGTGCTGAAGGATGCTGTTGGTCCACCTGGCACCAGGCCCAGGGGATGAAGAGGTGGGAGCGTGGATGAGGAGGGAGGGGAACGATTCTGAAACAAGCTCTGGTCTCACGTCGCTCCTGCGATGGGGTGCTGTATAAAAAGTTCAATTTTCCAGTGTCAGGCATGTGGGTGGAATTTCAATGAGTATAAACAAATAGCCACGCCCCGCCAAGGAATGCAGGTGATTTTTATCATCATCATTATTGCTATATGCAGTTTGGGGCTGGGAGTGGCAGAGAGGAACCAACAGTTCCCCCGGGGCCACCTGGGGCCCAGGTCACAGGCGCCGGCCCTTGCAGCTCCAGCTCAGCTCTAGGTAAACTCTCTGGCTCTGCTTCCAGCCTGTGGGGACTGACGGTAACAGGGCGGGACTCAGAGTCCGAAGGTCCCAGGTGCGTCACTCTGGGAGTCCTAGAAGATGTGTTTGGAAGAGCTGGTCAGGACTGGCCATCTCTGCTATTGGGACACCCAGAGGCGGTTCAGGGGAACCCACACTGGCTGAAAGTGGCCCAGATTCTGGAAGGTTCTGGCTTATTCCTCTTTTTCCACCAACTGGTCCCTTCACTCCCTGCACCTCAGTGTCCTTGTTGGGAGAATGAATATATGGGGCTTGATGACCTCCAAGGTCCTTTAGGGCCCACGTGTTCTATGGCCACGTGCGCTTCTGGACAAATCCTGGTTGCCCCAACCTGTGACACAGCGTCCCAAACTCCCATCTCCCGCTGCCCTGTGACCTCTTCTTGCTCTGGGAAGCGAAGCTCCTGCTCGCTAGGACCTCACTGATCCCATATGACAGTCAACAAGTCCTCACTATGAAGCTGAGAGACGGGAACCTGGGTGCAGAGCCTGAAAAAGAGTTCATGAAATTTAATCAGGTGCCTAAGGGAAGCACCTAAATTTAGTCAGATTATTATTAGTGTTCATTCCGTTTTTAAATCGCCTAGGGGAACGTCACGGAAGAGTTGGGAAGCCACCAGCCTGGGTGGTGATTATTCCATTTCTGCAGAGCAGTGGGACACGTGGGGAGGCCACAGAGGTCCCAGTGAACCTTGCGGCCACCGTCAGTGGCACGTGAGCTGCTTCTCTGGGTCCAGGGATGAGTGGCCCACAGGGTCGGGGCAGATGCAGGTGCCCACAGCGGTGTCGGGCAAGCCTGAAGGTTGCCGTATTTGTCCATCACGGACCTGCTGGGAATCACACACAGACCTCGGCCTCATGAGCCCCACACTCTGGCCAGCGGAGCCCACCACTTCATGCATGCAGGGCCCACCCATCACAAGCCCTGGTCAGCGGCCGGGCTTCTGAGGAGCTGATCCTTGCTACTTGGTTATTTTCTGGCCTCTGCTCGGATCTGCAGTCAGGGGGAGGCTTTTTGGTGGGTATGAAGAAGAGACCAGGGTCCTTTCCTGCTCCTGGTGAGACGCGGGTGATTCGAGACCTGGCAGATTATAGGGCAACTTCCTTTTGGGGCTGAAGACCTGTTCCAGGTGTTTTTGCAGAAAACTGTACATAGCCAATGTGTGCCTTTTTATAGCACTAAGTAACCTGCACCTGCCAGAGGAACCTCAGACTTCTTTCTGTCCCCAACAGTGTTCAGGTAGTAATTGGATGTCTGGTGTCACGGGAATGACGCAGGAGTGTTTCATGCACAGGAGTATTCATAACAATGGGGACCTCCCCCTCCTGCCCTTCTCGGCTTCCGTGTCCTTGTGCGTGACAATGTCGGGGTTTGGCATGGTGTCACAGTTTCATCTTGAAAGGCCCACGTTATTGGTGACATGGGGGGCTCCGGGGCACCGGGAGTGTGGTGTGTGCCACCGTGGGTGTGCCCGCCCCACTTTCTCTGCCCAGTGTTGGGGGCTGGGGGGGCCTTGCCTCTGTCAGGGATGGGCTCTTGCCAGAACTTGTGCTGCTACATTTTTTTTCTGGGTTGTACAGAATTTCCCAGGTGTGACCAGGAATGGATGGGCTGAGCCCCCGGAGCCAACAAGAGCCCTTTGGTTTAGCCTTCTCTTATCTGCTTACCCACGTGACATTCTTCTCCAATCTAGAGGCGGGGGGAATGTTTAACTCTACTTTTCATTCTCTCTGAGTTCAGAGTTTGCTGTTGTCTTCTCAGAACGTGCATTGCAACGATGAGGTCGGGAGGGAATGAGAACAGAAAAATGAGCTCTCCGCAGCCTAGCTCGGGAAATCTAGAGGCGGGGGGAATGTTTAACTCTACTTTTCATTCTCTCTGAGTTCAGAGTTTGCTGTTGTCTTCTCAGAACGTGCATGGCAACGATGAGGTCGGGAGGGAATGAGAACAGAAAAATGAGCTCTCCGCAGCCTAGCTCGGGAGCAACCGGAGGTGGTCTCCAGACTGCTCGGGCTATTAATTATTTTGCTTTATTTATTAGATGTGCCCAGCGTCCCTTAGCCTCCAAGCATATTTGCAAATGCCTTAAGGGAAAAAGAAAAACAAATGATTCCTGCCATCAGAGTCTCCAGCCCATAATGAATAAGACCGTCTAACCACGTTAAGCAGAAAAGGCCCCGTGCAGCACTGCGGCGCACCACGGCCAGCACCGCAGCAATCACCCACGCGCACGGCCCACAGAAGCGCGGACACTCACCAGAGCGGCTGGGCATTTCAGTGAAAGGCTGCTTCATTTTGCTGGAAAAGCTGACGAGGTCACTCAGTTTGACTAAGAACAAATTAACATGAAAACAGCACCCAAAGGACGGTGCGTTCTCTCCTCTACCTGCTGTAGACTCTTGCAAGCCCTCCCTGCTGCCATCCCTGCTCCACCGCCAAAAAAAAAGGCCCAGCCTGGTTATCTTTTCCTAAATCGTGTTGGTAATAAACCTGAATGATGGGCCTGCTCTCTTCCTCCCGGTGATTTACACCTTTCATAATTAGCCCGAGCATCTCTCGTGGTGTTGGGAGAATGGCAGAGCTAATCGCCCGAGCTAGGCCGCTCCCGGGAGTGTGACGCCCACGGGGACAGCTGCGATCTGTCCCCCGCTCTGCCCTTCTTTTCCGGGTTGTCTCGGGTGTGGGCTGAGGGCGCTCTCAAGCCCGACCACCACGGGGGAGCTGGGGCTGCAGGAACACGGACTCAGGCTCCCATCACCTTCCATCCATGTAGGTCAGGATCGACATCTCGCGCCTGGAGAAGCGGTTTCCAGGGGCCTCCTCAGTGTCCAAGCCACACCCTGGCAGCAGACATCGCCACAGTCCTGGAGGTTTATTGCTCTGGGCCGCCGCTCCGGAAGCGACATTGATCCTCCCGCTGTGCATGGCCGGCCAGCTCTAGCCAGCAGAGCCTGGAGCCAGGCCGCCTCCCTCGGCGGGCAGCGGGGAGCGGCCATGCACGTGTGTGTGATGCTAATGCTGGCAGACGTGCTTCGGTTTTGCTTGGAATGGTTAGCTTCATGTGCATTTTAGAAACTGCTAGAATTTTAAAGCCTAATGGGGTCTTAGAGATTAGAGAGTCCAGCCACGCTCATCACTGCTTTACAGACACAGACGTTAAGGTGCAGACAGTGATACTTCCTTCGTCATCCTGTCCTCCTCAGTGTCAGGCACTCGTCTGGGGAGGGCTCCAAAGACAGCGAGGACACCATCCATGCTCGGGGGAGCAGGACACATCAGGGTGCTGGGAGAGGGCTCGGGGCCAGGGGATGAGGGCTCTCTCGGTGGAGTCAAGAGACCTGGAGGTGGCAGGTGGCTGCTCTATAGTAATCCCTTTCCATCCCATCCTCTCCTCCAGAATGTCACAAATTGTGTGCACTGGGGACCATCCTCCAGGACGGGGCAGGGCTCAGTGTGTCTTCACTTCTGTCCATGTAGTGAGGGGGTTGCAGAGGAGGAGGGACTTCAGGAAAGGTTCAAATGCGGGACCAGGGCTGTCCTTGTTGGGGAAGACGCAAGATGACCCAGGGAGTGGTAGAACATTCTGGATGGGCTGTTGAGAGTGGGTTTACGGGCAGCAGAAACACTTGGGTTGGATGCTGTCTGTCGTTCCTTTCTCCTGCCAGAGAGTCTGGGGACTTACAATCCAAGTCACCGGAGCAGCTAAGCCAGCAATAGAGAGGGTCGCATCCTGTGTTTCCTGCAAACTGACCCAGTGCGGGCCCCCCTGGGCTGGTTAAACAGGAGGAGCGGACGGGGCGGGAGGGATGGGCGTGGGGCAGCCACCCACCTCCAAGTGTCCTACTCCACTGAGGGGGAGTCACTTGGCATTTGAGTCAGACAAACCAGAAGGCGTTGTCCAAGGAAAAGTTTCGGTAAAATCCCAAACGTGTGTGTTCCACTCAGCTTCTTGCCTCAGTGGACTTGACCCCAGGTTTGGCGACGTGGAGAAGACCTGAGGGCCTGGTTTATCACCACCTGCGTGCAGCCAGGGGCTCTGCTGAGTCAGGAGCTCTGGGGTTCTGCTGGTTGGGTCTCCTGATTTTCACTACAATCCCTAAGCTGCTCTTTCTGTGGATGCTTCCTTGACCTTCTTGGGCTTGGCTTTGTGAGGAGAAAGGTGGGCACACTGCTCACGCAATCACTCCTGTTCCGGGTATTAAGCACACACGTGCACACGCACTGCCACGAGTCTGCCCTTCCCATCCATGTCCTTTTTTCTTTAGAACTCGTCTTCCCGTGTTTTCCATTGACTCCTTTTGTCTGGCCAACCTTTGAAAGCCCTCTGTGAGCAAATGCCTTGTGCTTGGGACGTGACAGAAGGTACAGAGACGCCTTCCCCTGATGCAAGAGAGACAGCCTAGTTCAGTGGTCAGGGGCACAGCATGGCCCTGAGCAATGACCAGGCCTCTCTGGGTCTCAGTTTTCTCATCTGAAAAGTGGGCGTGCTAACAGAGATGCGTGAGGATCTCGTGTAGATCTTTAGAATCATTAACTGCCCTGTACCTGTTGGTCCTTGCTCTTGACTTTGTCTGGATGAGTAAGGTCAAGGTCACAGGCTGACCTGTGTGTGGAGCCGTTAGCCCAGCGAGGACAAAACAGAACTCGGAAACGCCCGGCACTGTCACAGCTGCCTGGGCCCCCACACCCTGGTTGGCAAACTTGCCTGGGAGTGGGCAGAGGCTGTGAGGGTACAGAGTCGTTTGTCCTTGGCACCTGGAGAGCCGCCTGCTGAAGCTGTTGCCGTTCTGAAACCTGGGGGCTCTGCCAGGTCTCTGTACTCACCCCATTCATTCCGGAGCGGGACTCCTGTTCCCCCTGTGTGGGCAGACACGGGCATTGCCAGGAATCACATCTGTACCCAGGGCTGCAGGGACAGAGTTCATGGGCTGCCAGCGACAGGTTTGGGGTTGTCGGTTGCACACTGGGGTAAAAGGTGATATTTGTTTTTTCCACTTTGGGGGCACCTGTTGTGGGTGGTGGCTCTCTTAATGCCCACACCCCCTACCCCAACCCCTTTGTCATTCATTGATCCTTTGAAATCAGGAGCTGGGGCTCCAGAGAACATTCCAGTTGCCTCAGGTCTCTTATCCTTTTAAGCAACCTTTTTGTCTAACCGATCAAGGAATCTTCACAAGGGCTTAAAGAACACCTGGTTGGCTCAGAGCAGCCTTTTAAGTAGGCCACGTAGGAGGCAGGGGTTCCAAGAAAACCTCGCAGCCAGCTGGGGCCAAGTGTGTGAATAGGGCTGGTCTGGGGAAGAAATTCCATCCGGCCGGAGCATGGCTGCACAATGCCCGGCGTCTCAATCCAGGTAGATTACAGGAGATCGGGTTTGTTTTTTCTTCCTTGAACCCTGCAGCTGGCTTTCCTGACATCGAGTTTGCCAAATGAGAAGGAAATACAAAACAAAACAAAACTTACTGTCCCCAAATCCAAAGCCCCACTGGAGGCGTGAGGAACGCTGCACGGACTGGAGGATTTTCCTGGGTCTCTGTGGCCCTGGAAGTGGAGTAGCGAGTTGCTTGCTCCTTCTCCACGTCTGCTGCTGGAGGGGAAAAAATAGCGACGAAGTGGAGGAGTGGACCGACTTGCACGGGCTTCCTTACGTGTGGAGGACGCAGGGGCTGCCGGGTGGTGCCCCGCGTGCTCTCCACGTCTGCTGCTGGAGGGGAAAAAATAGCGACGAAGTGGAGGAGTGGGCCGACTTGCACGGGCTTCCTTACGTGTGGAGGACGCAGGGGCTGCCGGGTGGTGCCCCGCGTGTGGTGCAGACGTCCTGCCCAGCCCAGGTCAGAGACGAAAACCGAGGCTGAATCAGGAATCGGACAGGGAGGTGGCCACAAAGTCACTCTGAAAGCAAAGTGGCCGGCCTCCTGCCCCCTCCTTCAGCATTCCTAAACCTGTTCCACAAACTCTTCACGTCCTCAAAATAAACCAAAGCGGCTCGCCTGGGTGATGAGCACGAACAGAGCTTCCCTCCAGCCCCGTGTGTCAGTGTGTGGCCTGTGCGAGGGTCCCCGGGCCGGCCAGTCCCACTGCTGGTCTAGCCTGGCTGTCCTGCCTGATGAGAGCCAGGGAGGGCAAGGGAAGGTGAGCGAATGGGCTTTAGGATGGGGGAAACCGAGAAACTCCAAAGCATGAACCCGTTTTTTGTTAAATTATGGTGAAATATACGTAACATAAAATTTACCATTTTAACCACTTTTAAGTGCACAGCCCAGTGGCATGAAGCACGTCCACACTGTTGTGCAGCCGTCACCACCATCCGTCTCCAGAACTTTTGCATCTTCCCGAACTGAAGCTCTGTCCCCATGAAATGCCAGCTCCTCACCCTCCGCTCCCCAGGCCCTGGCGGCCACCATTCAACTTTCCGTCTCTATGAACTGGACTACTCTAGGGACCTCCTCTAAGTGGAATCCTATGTGTCCTTTTGTGTCCCCTAATGTCCTTGAGTTTCATCTGTGATGTAGCACGTGTCCGAATTCCCTTCCTTTATAAGGCTGACTCATATTTTGTTGCATGGATGGACCACATTTTGCTTATCCGTCCATCAGCTGATGGGCCTGTTGAGTTTTTTCTGCCTCGGGCTCTTGTGAATAAAGCTGCTGTGAACGTTGGTGCACACGTATCTCTTTGAGACCCTGCTTTTGATTCATTTGGGCAGCTTTTTGAAAATCAGCGCCAGGGCCCTTCTCGGAGTGCTCTGACCGGCCCTTCTGGGATCCTTCTCTTTCCTTCCCCACAAGTTCTTCCCAGGCTCTTCCTTCCCTCCAAGGACACCCCAAGACCAGCCCCCACGCCACCTCCTCTCAGATGAAGACTTGGCAGAGTCCGCATCCCTGCCCCGTGCGATGCTCCCGTCTGACACCTCCTGGCACCTTCTGCTCCTGTGTGTGTCAACATGACCCGTGTCCTCAGCTTACTGTCCTGTGAGACCCTCGTGTCCTGGCGGGGTGGGGGGACCTGCTTCCTCAAGTCTGTCCTGAATGAAGTTCACTGATGCAGGGAAGGGCGATTGCCCCCACTTTACCGAGTCAAGTGGAATAAAAGATTAAGGGCTGTACTTTTTAAATTGCTCCTGAGCCATTGTTCCAAAATTGTGTCTTCAGCTGTGTGTAAACACGTAAAATGGGGTTTGGAAGAAGTCACCAAGCTACTGACTGGCGAGGACGACTTCTGGGGGAGCAGTACCTCGGACAGGAATTCCAGTGCTGGTTCTGCACGCTTCAGTATGTTTGGAATTTTTAACCAGAAAAAATGAATTTATTTATTACTTACAAATTTTAGGTCACTAAAAAACATACAGGGAGTGTATTTTTTTTTTCCTTTTTGTCTTTTTTTACTGACCGGCAACGGGATCGTAACCCTCGGTGCTGCACCTGCACCGCACTCAGCCAGTGAGTGGGAACCGGTCTCCACGTGGGATCTGAACCCTCGGCGGGAGCACCGCCACACTCCCAAGCGGCGCACTCTCCAGTGTGCCACCCGGCCGGCCCCAGGGAGTGTATTTTAATGTAAAATTACTTACAATATGAGACAACTTTCATTCTCATACCAGGAGGCAGGTTAAACTGAACAACTCAGGAGCAAACTGAATTTCTGTTTCAGGGGGGTGGGGGGTGCTGTTTTCTCAGTAGGACAGATTTAAGGACAAGTGCTTTTTCTTATGCTCAGCTTATTTCATGTGTTAGTTTCCCGTAAGCTCTTTACTGACTCTTCCCCACACTTTGGGCCTCACCCAGGCCCCCCAAGATCCCCTCTCCAGAGTGGCCATGTCCAGCACCTCCACCCCCCCACAGTGCTTCTGCCCGGGAAAGCACCCGTGACTCAGTTGCCTCTTCATGCAGTTACTGCCTCATTCCACCCCCAGAATGAAGCTCTGCACGGGTGGGGATCACGTCTCATTGTCCCTAGTTCAGGGAGGCACTTGGAACTTTTTGTTGAATGAACAAATAATCTCTGAGGTCATACTTTGTGTAAGACCCTTGACTGGGATACCTACAAGATGAATCAGACACAAGAGAATGGGCACCCAGTGGCTTCTTTGTATTGACATAATTCACATAGCATAAAAGTCAGCCTTTTAAAGTGGACACTGTGGTGGCATTTAGCACATTCACGAAGTTGTGCAACGGTCACCACAATCTAATTCCAGAACATTTTTATCACTCCAAAAAGAAACCCCATACTCATTAGCAGTTACAACCCATTTCTCCCTCCCTTAGCCTCGGGCATCACTTCCTGTCTCTACGGCTTTGCCGAGTCTGAATATTTCATATAAACGGAATCATTGAATAGGTGGCCTTTTGTGTCTGGCTTCTTTCCCGTCCCATGATGTTTCGAAGAGTCATCTGTGTTGTAACATATGTCAGTACTTCATTACTTTTTATGGCTGAATAATATTCCACTGTATGAATAGACCACACTGTGTTTATCCATTCATGACTTGATGGACATTTGTATTATTTCACCTTTTTGGCAATTATTTTTTCATTGGTTGCTAGTGCTTTTGATGCCATATTGAAGAAATCATTTTCTAGTTCAAGATCATAAAGACTGATGCCTATTTTTCCTCTAAGAGTTTTATAACTTTTGTTCTTACACTTAGGTCTTTGATCCATTTTGAGTTAATTTTTGTAAATGGGGGCCGGCCGGTTAGCTCAGTTAGTTAGAGTGCAGCCTTGTAACACCAAGGTTGAGGGTTCAGATCCCCGCCCAGACCAGGTGCCAAAAGTAATAATAGATGGTGTGGGGTTATGGTCTAGCTTTGTTCTCTTGTGCGTGGATATCCAGTTGTCTACACGCCATTTGTTGAAAAGACTCTTTTTTCCCCCACTGGGTTGTTTTGGCACCCTTATCAGAACTCAGCTGACCATAAGTGTCTGGGTTTGTTTCTGGATGCTCAGTTCCGTTCCATTGATCAATACGTCTGTCACTCTGCCAGCACCACACCATCTCGATCACTGTAGCTTTGTGGTAAGTTCTGCAATTAGGAAATGTGTGCTCCAGCTTTGTGCTTCTTTTTCAATATTGTTTTGGCTATTTTGGGTGCCTTGCATTTCCATATAGTTTTAGGATCAACTTGTCAATATCGGCCAAAAAGGCAGCTGGGAGGGATTGTGTTTGATAGGGATTGTGTTGAATCTGTAGATCAATTTGGGGAGTTTTGCCATCTTAAGAACATTAAGTCTTTTAATCCATAAACACAGATGTCTTTCCATTTATTTAGGACTTTGTTTCAGCAATGTTTTGTAGTCTTCGGTGCATAAATCTTATACTTTGCGCACGTGCGTGCGTGTGTGTGAATGGCAAATTCTTTTCAATCTGGATGCCTGTTGTTTCTTCATCTTGCCCAGCTGCCCTGGGTAGAGCCTCCAGGGCAGTGGTGAATAGGAGTGGTGAAAGTGGGCATCCTTGTCTTCTTCCTGACCTTATGGAGAACAGCTTTCAGTCTTTCACCACTGAATTTGTGGGGTTTTCATCAATGCCCATTATCAGAGTAAGAAAGTTCCTTTCTATTTTTAATTCAGTGAGTGTGTTTTATCATGAAAGGGTGTTGGATTTGTCAAATGTTTTTCTGCATCTATCGAGATGATTGTGTTTTTTGTCCTTTGCTTTATTAACCTAGTGTATTATGCTGACTAATCTTTGTATGTTGAGCCAACCTTGCATTCCTGGGATAAATCCCACTTGGTCATGGTTTATAATCCTTCTTATACGTTGTTGGATTCGGTTTGTTAGGATTTTGTGTCTCAAGTCATAAGGGATTTTCATAAGGATCTAAAGTTTTGTTTTCTTGAGATGTCTTTGGCTTTGGTGTCGACAAGTGACTTTTATACAAAATCAAAAAGCAAAACACACAAAAATAATGATGAATTTCTAAAGATTTTCCAAGAAGTAGAGGAAAATCAGCATATGTTGGACCTGCCACATGTCTCAACACTCTGCTTAGTGGCTTCCCTGTGCATCCAAGGCAGGCAGCGTGGAGGAGGTGGTATTTATGCTGGGCCCTGGACGGTGAGAACAACAGGAACAGAGAGAGTGGTGGCACAGGCAGACGAGAGAGGGGAATCCAAGCAAGCAAATCTGAGGGAGAGCAGTTTGCACGATATGGAAAGGAAGTGTCAAATTTGCCTGCAAAAGAATGGGAGCGTGTTAAGGGGTATAGTGGGTTGAATAGTGTCCCCCCAAATTCATGTCCATCTGGAACCTCAAAATGCAACCTTATTTGGAAATAGGGTCTTTGCAGGCGTAATTAGTTAAGATGAGGGTCATTCTGATTAGGGGGGGCCCTAATCCAATGACTGGTGTCCTCATAAGAAAACAGAGACACAGAGGGAAGAAGGGCGTATGATGATGGAGGTGAGACTGGACTGATGCAGCTGCGAGCCAGGGAAGGCCACGGACTGCCAGGAACTGCCAGAAGCTAGAGAGAGGCCACGAAGGCGTCTCCCCTAGACTTTCAGAGGGAGCATGGCCCTGCTGACACCTTGACTTCAGAGTCCTGGTCTCCAGCGCTGCGAGAGAGTACATCTCTACTGTTTTAAGCCATGCGATCGTGGTAGTTTTTTGCAGCTGCCCTAGGACACTAATATGAGAGGAAACAGGACGGATGAATCAAGGTCAGCTTGTGGCACGGATTACATATCAGGCTGAGGATGGGGCTTTCCTGGTAGACAAAGCCTGACCATTGACAGCTTCTGAGCCAGGAGCATGGGGCAACGGGGAGAAGCAGACACGTGTTCAGAAGCATTCTTTCAGAGATGTCGCTTTATAAGACAGAATGCTGTTTTCTTTTTAAGTTGTTGCTGCCATGTCTCTGGAAGCTATAGGCCGAAGGGGCCAGGAGCTTGAGCTTGGGGTCAGCTACCCCTGGCTGTCCGTCCCTGCTCTGCCATTAATCATTTGTGAAATTTGAGGACATTATTCCTGGCCTCAGTCTCCTTAGCTATAAAATGGGGTTAATGCTATCTCACTCACAAGGCTGATATAAGAAAGTCTTTAGGCCATTAGCAGAGCTCCCCGCATATGGGGAGATCTAATAACCGGTGACCACGATGATTCGTTCTGTGTGCCTCTCCTTTTTATTTTCTGTTTTTCTCTCCTAAATTATCCTCGTTGGTTTTGTAATATAAAAAGAGATACAGACTTCTTGTAGAAAAAAAAAAAGCGCGGAAGATTAGCTCATTATTTCTGATTATCACCATGATACATTATTCCTTTTAGAATATTTGAAAAAGTAAAGAATGAGATGAAAATAAACTATAATTATGCCACTTAGAGATGATCATTATTATTATAATTTCATTGTCATTTTCTACTTCTATGATATATTTATGTAGATATAAAATGGCTATAAATATATGCTTTATATAAAACCATACTGATATATTTTATGTAGTTGTGCATCCTACTTTCCTCATCTAACATAATAGCGCGAGCATTTTCTTCGGTCTTTAAATACTGTCATAAGATATTTCATAATAGCTTAATGGTGTTGTATCATATGAATGCACCACAGTATATCAAAATATTCCTATTCCTATTGTTGGAAATTTATCAATAATACTGAGTTGAATATTGGGGGGAGTTTTACAACTTTATTGGGGTATCGCTGCACATGATGCTTCAATACTAAACTGCGCATTTGAAGTGCACAATTTGATCAGTTTTGACATATATACCTGTGAAACTATCAATCAAAAAAATGAACATATCCATCACCCCCAAAACTTCCCTATATCCTTTTATGGGCTCTCCCTCCCTCCAGTCCCTGCCCCCAAATGTCTCTCTGTACTTTGTCAGTGATTTCTTGAATATGATGCCAAAGGCACCAGCAACAAAAGAAAAAATAAACCAATTGGACTTCTTAAAAAATTTTAAGTCTTGTGCATTAAAACACACTATCAACACAGTAAAAAGGCAGCCCACAGAATAGGAGAAAATATTTTCAAATCATATATCTACTAAAGGATTTATATCCAAATATCTAGAGAACTAAATGTCAACAACAAAAAACCAAACAACCCAATTCAAAAATGGGCAAAAGGACTTAAAAAGATATTTCTCCAAAGAAGATACACAAATGGCCAATAAGCACATGAAAAGGTGCTCATTGTCACTAATTATCAGGGAAATGCAAATTAAAACTATAATGAGATACCACCTCACATCCATTACAATTGCTACTACGAAAAAAGAAACCAACAGAAAATAACAAGTGTCGGCGAGGGTGTGGAGAAACTGGAACGCTTGTGCACTGCTGGTGGGAATGGGAAATGGTGCAGCTGCTGTGGGAAACAGTTTCAAAGAATTGAAAATAGAATTACTGTATGATCCAGCAACTCCACTTCGGAGCATATATCCAAAAGAATTGAGAGCAGGGATACAAAGAGATATGTGTACACCTATATTCATAGAAGCATTACTCAAAATAGCCAAAATGTGGAAGCAACCCAAGTGCCCATCAATGGATGAGTGGATAAACAGATGGCAGTATGTCCGTACAATGGAATATCATGCAGCCTTAAAACAGAAGGCACTTGTGACATGTGCAACAACATGGGCGAACCTTGAGAACATTATGTTAAATGAAATAAGCCAGACACAAAAGGGCAAATACAGTATGATTCCACTTATATGAGGTCCCCAGAACAGTAAAATTCATAGAGGCAGAAAGTGGAATGGGGTTTCCAGGGGCTAGGAGGTTGGGGGTGATGGGGAGTCATTGTTTCCGGGGACAGAGCTTCAGTTCTACAAGATAAAAGGAGTTCTGGAGATGGATGGCCGTGATGGTTGCACAACATTGTGAATAATACCACTGAACTGTATACTTAAAACTGGTAAAGATGGTAAATCTTGTGGTAGGTGTATTTTAGCACAGTGAAAAAATTAGGAAAACAATAACTTATCTGCTTTCCATTGCTATAGATTAGTTTGACTTTCGTAGAATTGTACATAAGTGGAATCATACAGTATACGGTCTTTTTGTCTGGCTTCTTTCACTCAGCGTAATAGCTTTGCAATGTATCCACACGTAGTTGCGTATATTAATAGTTCATTGCTTGTTATTGCTGAGTATGCCATTGTATGTGTATACCATCATTTATTGCTACATTTAGCTGTTGATAAACCACTGGGTTGTTTTCAGTTCTTAGCTATTACCAATAAAGCTGCTGTGAGCATTTGTGTACAGTTCTTTGCATGTGGACATATGTTTTTTTTTCTCTTTGTAAATACCTGGGAGTGAAATAACTGGGTTATATAGTAGGTGTATGTTTAAATTTTTTTTTTTTTAAAGATGACCAGTAAGGGGATCTTAACCCTTGACTTGGTGTTGTCAGCACCACGCTCACCCAGTGAGCAAACCGGCCATCCCTATATGGGATCCGAACCTGTGGCCTTGGTGTTATCAGCACCGCACTCTCCCGAGTGAGCCACAGGCCAGCCCATGTATGTTTAAATTTTAAGGAACTGCCAAACTGTTTCCAAGTGGGGTTGTACTGTGTTACATTCCCACCAACAGTGCGTGAGAGCTCCAGTTCCTCTGTGTCCTCATCAACACTCAGCACATTGGTCTTTTTAATTGTGGCCATTCTAATAGATGTGTAGGAGTGTCTCATTTTGGTTTTAATTTGCATTTCCCCGATTGCTCATGATACAGCGTATCTTCGTGTGGTCTTTTGTGCTGGCTTCTTTCACTGAACATGGTACATCTGAGATTCGTGCATATGCGTATCAGCAGTAGCATTCCATCAGATCGATGTACCACTGTTTGCTTATCCTTTCAGCAGTTGAAAGGTGGTTGTGTTGTTTCTTGTTTTTGTGATTATGAATAAAATTGCTATAAACATTTACACACAGGTTTTTGTGTGAACACTGTTCATGTCTCTTGGGTAAATACCTACTAGTGAGATTACTGAGAGTGACTTTTTAAGACACTGCCAAACTGTTTTCCAAAATGGCTCTTTCATTCATTCATTCCAGCAATGCCTGAGCATTCCAGTTGCTCTGCCTCCTGCCATTACTTGACACCATCAGCTTTTGTTCCTTTCTTTTTCAGTCATTGTGACAGGTGTGGAGTGTACCACATCCTGTTTCCTTACATCCCATTGTGTTGTCAGTTTTCACTTTCCTAATGATGAATCATATTGAGCACCTTTTCTTGTGCTTATTTGCCATCAGAATATCTTCTCCGGTAAGTATCTTTCCAAATCTTTTGCCCATTTTTTTTCCTTTTTGTCTTTTTTTTCGTGACTGGTAACGGGATCGCAACCCTCGGTGTCACACCCGTACCGCGACCGGCAATGGGATCGCAACCCTCGGTGTCGCGCCCGAACCGCGCTCAACCAGTGAGCGGACCGGTCTCTATATGGGATCCGAACCCTCGGCGGGAGCGCCGCCACACTCCCAAGCGCCGCACTCTACCTAGTGTGCCACCGGGCCGGCCCTTTTTTTTCCTTTTGCCCATTTTTAAATTGTGTTGTTTTCTTATTACCGAGTTTTGAGGGTTTTTTTATATATTCCAGATACTAAGCCTTTATCAGATATGTGATTTGCAAATATCTTTTCCTTGTCTGTGGCATGTCTTTTTATTTTTTTTTAACAGTGTTTCTCAAAGAGCAGTTTTTCATTTTAATAAAGTCCAATTTATCTCTTTTTTTTCTTTTATAGTCTTGGTTTGATGTCATATCTAAGAAACATTTGTCTAACGATACTATTGCATTGAAGATCTCCTTAAACATATTCTGGATGCAAGTCCTTTATTGGATATATGTTTTTTGAATATTTTCTCTCAGGCTGTCACTTGCATCTTTGTTTCTTTTAATGGAGTATTTTGAAGAAAAACACTTTTAATTTTCCAATTTATTAAGTATTTATTTTATGGTTTTGTGCTTTTTGTGTTCTAAGAAACCCAAGCCTATTCTGAAGTTGCCAAGATTTTCTCTTATGGATTCTTCTAGAATTTTTACAGTTATAGGTTTCACATCTAGGTTTGTGATCCATTTTGAGTTAATTTTGGGGTGTGACATGAGGAAAGGGTTGTTTTTTTTATAGAGATATCCAGTTGGTGCAAGACCATTTGTTGAAAAACTATCCTTTCTCTATTGAACTGCCTCTGCACGTTTGTCAATAATCAATTGATTGTATTTGTCTATTTCTGAAATCTCTATTCTGTTCCATTGATTATTTGTCAGTTCCAATCATATTGGTCTTTTCACTAATATTGGACTATCTTGATTACTGTTGCTTTATAAGTCTCAAACCAGATAAGTCCTCCAACTTTGTTCTATTTTAAAATTGCTGTGATCATTCTAGGTCTTTGGCATGTCCTTAAAAAATTTTAGAGTCAGCTTGTCAATTTCTATCAAAAATTCCTGGGCCGGCCCAGTGGCGCACTGGAGAGTGCGCCGCTTGGGAGCGCGGCGGTGCTCCCGCTG
>NW_007727832.1:111192-119686 GCF_000696425.1 Galeopterus variegatus | reverse complement strand
AGCGGGAACCGGTCTGTATGTGGGATCCGAACCCTCGGCGGGAGCACCACCACGCCCCCAAACGGCGCACTGTAGCAGTGCGCCACCGGGCCGGCCCATCTATTTATTTCATTTTTGAATCATGCATTGCTAGCATGTAAGAATACAATTGATTTTTCTATATTTCCCTTTTATTGTGTAATCTTGCTGAATTTACTTATTAGTTCTAATCGTTGTTTAATAAATCCTATGAGATTTTTCATGTAAACAATCATATCCTCTGCAAATAGGGACAGTTTTACTTGTTCTTTTCCAGTCTCTATGTCTTTCATTTCCTTTTCTTGTCTGATGCGGAGGCTAGGGCCTCCAGGACAGCATTGACTAGAAGTGGTAAAAGTGGGAATTCTTACCTTGTTCCTGATCTTGTGGGAAAACAATTCAGGCTTTTTACCAATACGTATGGTGTTGACTGTAGAATATTTGCAGGTGTCCTTTATCAATTTGAGAAGGTGCCCTTCTATTCCTAGTTTGTGAGTTGGTGGGCAATTTTATCATAAATGAGCACTGGATTTTTGTCCAATGCTTTTTCTGCATCTATTCATGTATATACTTTTTGTGGGCATCTCTGGCTATTTTCTTAGGATTGATTCCTAGAAATGAAAGTAAAGAGTCAAACTGTGTACACATTTTTAAGCCTTTTGCATCCTATTTCCAAATTGCCATTCAAATTTGGCCAGTTAACATCTCCCGAAAGCTGTCCAAGAATGTCTGTTTCCCCAAATCCTTGCCTATACTAGATTTTATAATCTTTTAATTCCTGCCAATTTCATAACCCTTCCCCCCCAAATGGTATCATGTTTCCATTTGCATTTATTTTATTACTGTGCACATGAAAATGTTATTGTTTATTTGTATTTCTTCTCTAATGAATTGTGGGTTTTTTTTCCCCTTTGGCCAGTTTTCTGTTGGGCATTCTTTTTTTTTCTTTCTTTTTGATTTGTATACTTTTTATATATGAAAGATAATAATTCTCACCATATATACTCGTATGTCCCAGTTTGTTCCTTGGCTTTTCATTTTGTTTTGTTGGTTTTTTAAAAACAGACTTAATTTTTTAGAGCCGTTTTAGGTTCATAGCCATATTGAGCAGAAAGTACAGCGCATTCTCCGTACCCCTGTCCCCGCACACTCAGTCTCCCCTTGTCAACATCCTCTGCTGAATGGGTGCATTTGTTACCATCGAGGAACCTTCACTGGCACGTCATTATCACCCAAAGTCCACAGTTTAAATTAGGGTTGACTCTCGGTGTCGTACGTTCAATGGTTTTGGGCAGATGTATAACGACGTGTATCCACGTCTGAAATTGCTCTGAAAATGCTGCGTGCTCCACCCATCCTTTTCCTCCCTCCCCACTAACTCCTGGCAACCACTGATCTTTCTACTGTCTCCATAGCTTTGCCTTTTTTTTTTCCTTTTTGTCTTTTTTCATGTCCGGCAACGGACCGCAACCCTCAGTGTCGCGCCCGTACTGGACCAGGACCGGCAACGGGATCGCAACCCTCGGTGTTGCGCCCACACCTCGCTCAGCCAGTGAGTGGGAACCGGTCTGTATGTGAGATCCGAACCCTCGGCGGGAGCGCTGCTGCACTCTCAAGCGGCGCACTGTAGCGGTGCACCACCGGGCCGGCCCCTAGCTTTGCCTTTTGCACAGTGTCATATGGTTGGCGTCATACTGTATGTAGCCTCTTCAGACTGGCTTCTTTCACTTAGTAATATGTATTTAAAGTTCTTCCGTGTCTTTTCATGGCTTAATAGCTCATTTCTTTTTAGCGATGGATGATATTCCATTGTCTGGGTGTACTGCAGTTTATCTAGTCACCTACCAAAGGACATCTTGGTCGCTTCCAAGTTCTGGCAATTATGAGGGGCCACTCAAGGGTGGCATTACTTCCAGCACCCCCTCATCCTTCTCACCACCACACCAGACACACCCAGCATGATCCTCCAGAACGGCACACCCCTCTCAGCACCCTGGCTCACCCTATGGGGCAGGCCATGAAAGCAGGGAGAAGACGGAGACTCACTCTGGCAGAGTCTTGGGCAGAAGACCCCCTGCTCTGCTGCTGGAGCCAGAGAACACTGGACTCCTGCAGGGGAATGAGTCATTTCCAACCAAGAAAGAGTCCCGGAGTGAGAGGACACCCCACCCTTCCATCCAGCAAGATGCCTCCAGGCAGAAGTCTACTTAAACCCTTTTACAACTCCTTAGGGCAAATTATTTGCATTAATTAATTAACTGATTGATTCATTAATTCAGGACACTAGGCTTGCGATCTCCAGCTGGGGTTCCATTGACTTTTCATTCAGCAGAATCAAAAGGCTCGGGATGAAGAAAAGCAAGAGCAAATTTAGAGGTGTGGATATTTTAAATAAAGTTAAAATCTGGCCCCAGTGTCTCTTTGACGTTGAGAATCACAACTCAATATGTTTGGAAGCTCCCTCCTACCCTCTCAAGCATTTTCTGAAAACAGACACTTCCTGTGTGTATCAGTTGCCTATGGCCGCATAACAAACAACCCCCAGACTGAGCAGCTTAAAACAGCTGCCTTTCTGTGCTCGCAGATCTTCACTCTGGGCTAGGTGTGGACAGGCTGTTCTGGGGGCTCTCTGGGTCTCATTCAGGTGGCTGCAGACACTTGGAGGCTCCACGGTGATGCTCACACACGAGGGTGCTGAAATGGCCAGTGCTCACACGTGTCGGGGCTCTGGTGCTGTCAGCCGAGGGTCTGTCTCTCATGGTCTCTGTCCTTCCTGCCTGAGCTGCACTGAGGGGAGGGTGCAGGAGCTGCTGGGCTTCTTGAGGCTCAGGCCCTGCAGCTCACACAATACTGCTGCCACGTTCTATCAGTCACAGCAAGGCCCATCCAGATCTGAGGCAGGGAGACAGATGCCACTCTCGACAGGACGAGCTGCAGAGGATTTCAGGCTGTTTTTAATTTCCAACTGTGTATCTGACGTTGCCTCGTTTACTACGTGGAGAAAGAACTGACTTTCCTTGTATGCTGCAATATTGCCAACTTCTCTTTTTCCTATCTGCTTTTGCATGTTGGAGATCCTCAGAAAATGATAGAAATGAAGACATGCTACATTTCTTAAAGTTTAGCATCTTATAGCTCTATCTATAAAACATTTTTTTTTTTTTGTCTTTTTGTCTTTTTCCGTGTCCGGCAACGGATCGCAACCCTCAGTGTTGCTCCCACGCCTCGCTCAGCCAGTGAGCGGGAACCGGTCTGCATGTGGGATCCGAACCCTCGGGCGGCAGCGCCACCACGCTTCCCAAGCGGCGCACTATCCAGTGCGCCACCGGGTCGGCCCCTATAAAACATTTTTAACTAATAGCATTTTGGGAATTATTACCTGAATAAAACATCCTCTTAATTTTAATGCATCACACACGATAATTTGATGAACAAACCAAATTATTTGAAGCACATATGAATATTCTTAAAATTCAATTGCTTTACAAGTGTAGAAAGATAATAAAAATTTTAAAAACTGTACATATTTTAATTTTCCCCAGATTTTATTTCCTTTAAAATTATTTTTCTATGAGTTCAAAATTCCCAGAACTTTTACATTTTCATTCTAGGCATGGGTGTTACATGACTGTGTGCTGTGCCAAGACAGTGCTGCGAGCTGGGGATGATACAGCCCTGACCCCATGGCAGCCAGTCTCGAAGCAGAGACATAGTCCCACATGACCACACTGGTGGCCTCTGCTCAGAAGGGCCCCAGGTAAACAGAGAACCGAGGCTCCTGTCATCGTTCCAGTTTGAACCTGTGGAACCCCAGCTGTAGGTCCCAAGCCTAGTGTCTTGAATTAATGAATCAACCAGTTAATTAATGCAAATAATTTGCCCCTAAGGAGTTGTAAAAGGGTTTAAGCAGACTTCTGCCCGGAGGCACGTTGCTGGGGGGAAGGTGAGGGGTGGTCTGTCTCTCTGGGGCTCTTTCCTGGTCTGAAATAGGTTCCAGCAGCGGAGCAGAGGCCTTCCGCCCATGACTCTGCCCGAGTGAGTCTCCCTCTTCTCTCTGGTTTCTGGACACCTCGGCCTGCCCCACAGGGTGAGTGGGACACAAGGTGCAGGAGGCTGTACAAGTTTTAGAGGATCATGCTGGGTGTGTCTGGTGGGGTGGTGAGAAGGATTGGGGGCTGGAAGTAATGCCACCCTTTGGTGGCCCCTCTCTGGCGGGATTGGAGGGGACCGGGGATGGGCTGCCCAGGAAGCTGGCCGAGCACAAGCCCTCCCGGCCACCGTGGCCTCCTTTTCAATAAGCAGATTATGAAAGGCTGCATAGGTGGTGTGCCAGGGGTCTTCTTCAGACGTGCGGCTGGCCTTGTTTTATGGCCAGTGATTTCACAGCGCAGCCAGGTCAAGGGTCCACTGGGGAAGGCTTGGGAGGACCCTCAGGATTTTGGGGCTTCGCTTGCTGTGTGGCCGTGGTGGTTCAAGTTATCTACCTGCCTGCCTGCGCAGCGCAGCCAGGTCAAGGGTCCACTGGGGAAGGCTTGGGAGGACCCTCAGGATTTTGGGGCCTCGCTTGCTGTGTGGCCGTGGTGGTTCAAGTTATCTACCTGCCTGCCTGCCTATCTGCTATCTAGTGGTACCTGAGCCTTTCTCCTCAAAGAGTCCAGGTGCCCCCCAGAAACGGGAGGACCTGGCTCAGCCAGTCCACTTCCTTCAGCAGGTAGGGAAGAAAACCCACATCCCACACATCAGGCCCAGATTGTTCTAGAAGCAGCCAAGGGTTCCACAAAGGCCCGTCTTTCTCTTTGAGGACGTTCTGGGTTAGGAGAGATTGTGCTGGAGCCATCCAAAGTAGCTTTTTTCAGAGACCTGGTGCCCACGTGAGGAAGAGGCGCTTTTACGTTCTGGGCTCCATCAGAAAAGCAGCCTGAGGCGGCTGCAGCGGGTCCTGCAGGATGCTGCGGGGCGGGGGATGGGGGCCCAGACCGAATCTTGCCTCTACTCTGATTATATTTTAGCAGGCATTTGCTAGACATTACTATTAAATCTCAAGAATTTAACCTGCGGTGTGGCTGAATCCGTGTAATAAAATATTTTACAGTGAGGAATGTAACACATTCATGAATTTTTTTAAAAAGCAGAATAGATGGGGTTGGGTTGCTGGACTGCAGACGTGGAGGCTGTAAAACGTGCTGCTGAGAACGTGGGCCGCAGACCGGGGCTTTGATGACAGCTGTACCACCTGCTCCCTGTGTGACCTCGGGCAAGGCTCTTAACCTCTGGGCCTTGGTGTCCTCTTCTGTACAATGGGGTGACACCAGTACTCACAGGATTATCGAGAGGATTATATGTGATAATGGCACATGAGAAGCAGTTAACCCAGGGCCAGGCCCATTCTAAGTGTTTTAATAAATGCTCAGTATTGTTAATAGTATTAGTAACCCGAAGGTTTCCTTACCAAACCATAAACCCAACCAATATTTTTTCAGGAATGTAGTAAACGCTTCCAAGCAGAAGCCCCATACTGTCTAAAATTGTCACAAAACAGCTACCCCTAGGAAACCCTGAGGACCAGGCCCAGTGCCGAGCACTTTACAGTCATTTATTCTACACAGAGCCTTATTATCCTCACTTTATAAATGAGGAAACAAAGCTCAGAGAGGGTTGGTAACTTGCCTGAGGGCACACAGTAAGGATCGGAACCCCAGTGTGACCCCATCTGTCATGACAACTTACAACCCCTATTGAAGTGGAACGGAATTTGATCATGAAAATGCTTTCCCATCCAAATCAAAACGTAGTTGCCCATGACTAGTAGTGGGACTCATTCATTCATTTGTTCATAGGTGCTTATGGGGAGCCTGCTACATGCAAGGTGTGTTCGGTCTTATCTGTGAGTGTGTGTGTTTAAGCTTGAAGTGGACGTTTAAATGGTTTCGCCCATGCCCTCCCTACCCCTCCCCGTCCCTCCCTGTCCCTCCCCTTGGCTGGCATGGGCAGAGAAATGTGTTGCCATCACATGACCTGCTCCACCAGCTCCCCCTCCAGCTCGGACACCAACCTGCGCTTCCCGGACAGCAACAGCCTCTTGCAGACCCCGCGCTGGGACGAGCCACAGCGGGCATGTGCCCTGGAGCAGATCTGTGGCGTGTTCCGTGTGGACCTGGGGCACATGCGCTCCCTGCGCCTCTTTTTCAGGTGAGAGCCATCTCTTGGCCACTTCCTGGAGGTTGACCTTTCCTGGCAGCCGGGGCATCGGGATGTGGGGCCCTGGCTGGTCCTGCTAATGCTGGTATTTTCAAATGTTTGCTTCCCTCTGTCATGCACCTCGTCAGCAGTAGGGTTCTGCTGTGGCACCCCCGCAGTAATCGGGCTGGGGTTAGCTACTAAAAACAGTTCTCTGCCTTCAGAGTGATGGTAGCCAGCTGTTACTTGGAACTCTGGCTCGGGAGAAGAAACCACCCCAGGACTCTGCAGAGTAGCCGTGCAGGCCGCTCTGATTGTCCACAGAGAAGCCCTGCAGCCTGGCCACGCGTGCTCAGCAAGGCTGTGGCTTTCCGATCCCTTTCTTTTGTAATGGGTAGATGATCCCTAGTTTCCCGCCTGTAGTTTCCCACATCAAATCTCTCCTCCTTATAGTCTGGGTGGCCCAGGCCCAAGAGAGCACCAGTGAAAAGCCTGTGCTCAGGAGCAGCCACACGTCGGTGGAGGGGGTCCCAGATCCAGAGCCACAGCCCAGCCTTTCACCTAAGGGCAGCCATGGCTGGGCTGTCAAGCATGGACGGATGTTTAGTGCGTTTCCCTGGAGGGCTCTCCCAGAGTGCCATCCAGGCGGAATGGAGGGGTCTGCTCTGAGGAGGTCCCCTTAGCGTCCGCCCCACCGGCGTTTGAATTCGGGTTCCCACTAACACAAGCACTCAGCGTCTGCCCCTGGCCTCCTGGACAGAAGAGACAACATGGCCAGGCAGGCAGTAGTGGGTGAAGGCTGCTCAGCAGGTCTGCAGAGAGGAGCTGCAGGACTACCCAAGAGGGAGATATTTTGGCTTCCTCTGCAGAAGGGGTGACAGTTTCTATTCGGGTGTAATTCTGTCCCCTCCTGCCAGCAGCCAAACTCCACCGGGACTTACCATTTCCTGCCTCCTCTGAGGTGGGTGATAGTGACCTCTGATTATACTTGGAAATAAAAACTCGTGTTTACATATTCATCGGGCTTCTCCCCCCACGCCCCTGCCCCCCACGGCCCTTCAGCGACGAGGCCTGCACCAGCGGCCAGCTGGTTGTCGCCAGCAGAGAGAGCCAGTACAAGGTCTTCCACTTCCACCACGGCGGCCTGGACAAGCTGTCTGACGTGTTTCAGCAATGGAAATACTGCACCGAGACGCACCTCAAAGACCAGGTAGCCCCGCAGCCCACCGGCACTGCCCCAGGGGGCGAGAACCCCCACCCCAGGACACCAGGGTGCTGACGCCTGCCTTCCCTCTGTTGGGGGCCGGTACTTCCCAGCACATCTCTCCTCCTGTCTGTGTCTGGAGTCCTCGTATACACACGGGTGTGACCCATGGTGGTCTTGGTGGTCTGTGGCCACCGGTGGCTGATAGAACTACAGCTTCGGTTTGAGACAAGTGCCCAGGGCTTTCTGTAAAGTCGGTGCTCTGCACTTGAAAAGTCGTGTTTTGACAAGGCTTCTGCCATATTTTGCTCAGTTTACATAAAATGTAATAAGAGCTCTTTAATTATCTGTTGACGATACTGTATGTGCTTATTACAAACGGGCTGACTTCAAAATTCCCTTCCTTCCCACAGAGCCTCCTGCTGGCTCCCCTTATTAGAGTAGCATGGCTTTTTTCCCCCTACGTGGAACAACCTTTGATTTTTGAATTAAATGTCAGCTGCAGTTTTGCCCCGGATTCGTGACTGCTCGTGGAGACAATCTGACAGGCTGGCTCCCCGCTCGCAGAACAGCGATCCCTTTGTATGTGGCCAATCACATGTAATTTATTGCAGGCCCTCCCGGCAGAGGGAAGTTAGGCCGTACAAGGCATTAATTCCGTTTTTTTTTTTTTTGCGGCTGGGGCCGGAGAGAAAGTGGGGGGCGGCGCTGGGAGTGGGCCGGGGAGAAGGGAGCAGTGAGGGAAACCGATTTGAAGATGAAGGTATTTTCATTTTAATTGCATCTAATTACACTTGCCATGTAGGGGTTTGTATGCAGGGGGACAGCTCTGCCCCCTCCTTTCAGAAGAGAGAGAGAGGCTTTTAAATCCTAGGAAAAGCAAGGCTGGCTTCTGGATGAAGGTATTTTCATTTTAATTGCATCTAATTACACTTGCCATGTAGGGGTTTGTATGCATGGGGACAGCTCTGCCCCCTCCTTTCAGAAGAGAGAGAGAGGCTTTTAAATCCTAGGAAAAGCAAGGCTGGCTTCCAAAGCCGTGCACTGGAGACACCTAACTTTGCCCCGTTCTCCTCCCACCCGGCAGGCCGTCCA
>NW_007727832.1:103595-110935 GCF_000696425.1 Galeopterus variegatus | reverse complement strand
GAAGGGAGCAGTGAGGGAAACCGATTTGAAGATGAAGGTATTTTCATTTTAATTGCATCTAATTACACTTGCCATGTAGGGGTTTGTATGCAGGGGGACAGCTCTGCCCCCTCCTTTCAGAAGAGAGAGAGAGGCTTTTAAATCCTAGGAAAAGCAAGGCTGGCTTCTGAAGCCGTGCACTGGAGACACCTAACTTTGCCCCGTTCTCCTCCCACCCGGCAGGCCGTCCACGAAAAGACGCGCATGCAGTTCTCAATCCGGCGTCCCAAGCTGCCATCCTCGGAGACCCACCCTGAGGAGAGCATGCACAGGAGGCTGGACGTGTCCGCCTGGCTCAGCCACCTCAATGAGCTGGGCCAGGTGGAGGAGGAGTACCAGTTGCGGAAGGTGAGGCCGGGCCCACCTGGCCGGGGACCAGGAGCCGGGAGGAAGGAGGGTGGGGCGGCTGCAGCCCTGGGACCTGCCTCGGGAGGGTCCCGTTCCCTCGTGTGAGGTTCTCTGTGAGGTTCAGCACCGATAAAGCAATCAAAGCTGCTGCATTGGAAAAAAAAAAAATCCCAAGCGGGTTTGGGGGATACCGTGTCAGCCAGCACAGAAGAGTTTGCAGAGAAATGCAGCATTTCCAAAACCAGGGATTAGGCCACGACGTGAGAACGACACATTAATCTGAGCGCCACCCCGGGGGGGCATTGACATTGAAATGAGCCGGTTTGTGTCCTGTATGGGAATTGAGGGCCGGTGCTTTCCCCTTGTAAACATGT
Source organism: Galeopterus variegatus (assembly GCF_000696425.1). Lineage (NCBI taxonomy): Eukaryota > Metazoa > Chordata > Mammalia > Dermoptera > Cynocephalidae > Galeopterus > Galeopterus variegatus. Next base: position 110,174 of record NW_007727832.1, on the reverse strand, counting down.
GCAAATCACAGGGATCTGAATCGAGCCACTCCACAGCCACCGAAACACACATCTCTGGGGATCTGGGGGTTCTTTGAGCTGCCCTATTTTCTCTCCTCCCCAACTTTTGCGGCTTCCTCCAGGCCATTTTCTTTGGTGGCATTGATGTGTCAATCCGGGGAGAGGTCTGGCCCTTCCTGCTGTGCTATTACAGCCCCGAGTCCACGTCGGAGGAGCGGGAGGCGCTGCGGGCCCACAAGCGCAGGGAGTACGCTGAGATCCAGCAGAAAAGGTAACCGCCGGCCCGGCCGGCCCACCCCGCTGAACCGCGGAGGAAAATGCCATTTGAAGAGGCAATTTGAGGTGTAATTCAGCATTGATAATACGCTTCGTGACCCATGGTTTCTTTCGAAAATGGGTCTCCCAGGAGCGTGAGTGATAGGGTGGGATGAGAGCCGTCATTATGCCGGGGGCTTGGGCCTCAGGACTGTGGGGCTCGTTAGCTCACATGTCAAGCTTCTAGAATTCTTGTGCAACAGACTTAACCAGGCGCTGACATGCCACAGCTGAAGGCTGGACTTCGAGCAGGGCCTCGAGGGGAAGGAATTGGGAGTTTCAGGCTGCTAAGGCCCACGTGGCTTTACTAACCCTGGAGCTGCGGTCAGCTCTTCTCTCCACCAGGCTGGGACTGGAGGAAGCCCTGTTACCCACAGGGCTGTGCCCAGCTCCCCCCAGGACATTGGGGACTGGGCGAGGTCCCCCGTTACCCACTGAGCTATGCACCGTGGGGACGCTGGGACGGTGAGGCTGAGTCCATGCTGGGGAAAGCCATGGATCCATACTACTCACCCAAGCCACAGCTTGTCACCAGCAGCAGCAGCCCAGCTCCCACTAGGGCACAGGGTTGGGGGAAAGGCCCCTTCCTGGGCTGTGTACTGCCACCGCCCCCACGTGCTGCCCACTGACCTGGCCGGCGCTCTGCCCCACGCCAGGCTCTCCATGACTCCCGAGGAGCACAGAGCATTCTGGCGCAACGTGCAATTCACTGTGGACAAAGACGTGGTTCGGACAGATCGGAGCAACCAATTCTTCCGAGGGGAAGGCAACCCAAACGTGGAGAGCATGAGGTACCCACGGCCTGTGCCAGCACTTCCCCCCCTGTTCCTTCCTCATCTGCATGTTGGGGGGCCTTGGCTGACCCCCTGGGCACGGAGCCTAACAGTGGCTTTCTGCAGGGTCTTTCCTCCATATTCATACAATGAAGGCCCCGCAAGTGGTGGATGAGCTCTGCATGGGCCATTGCATCCCAGGGAAGCCACTCAGGTCCCTCCTGGGAGTGCCAGCAAAGCCCCCTACCCCCTGGGCACCCATCCAGACTGTCCTTGCTTGGCTCACACCAAACATGGACGAGCCTCCCCATAAGTCCTCTCCATCTCCCAATGGGTGGTCCTCCAGTGACCAAGACACACAGGGCCAAAGGCTGGCATCTTTGACATTCTGCAGCAGCCTCGCAAAAAACTGCACAAAATAAGCAATCTGTAAGAACATCCCTGCCAGCCCGCCCTTGGCACAGGCAGTCAACCATGAAGAAAATCAGACCCTCGTTCCTCCGTGCCCCCTGCTCTCGAGGCTCTGGGGCTGGCCAGCAGCCGGTTGCAGGCCATCACCTTTTGCAAAGCAAGGGCTGTTGTCTGGATCTAGAGCTTGGGCTCTCGAGACAGACACAGAGCTGCCCGGCACCTGCGATCAGACGCTTCCTTCCTCCGAGATCAAGGCGAATGAGGGGGCCCAGACAGCTGGGGTCTTCAGCCCGGGGTTCTGTGGGCCCCCCACATGCCACAGTGAGGGCCATAAGGGCAGGTTGGGCCATGCCCACCCTCTGCACTCTTCCCACCTTGCCAGGAGGATCCTGCTGAACTACGCTGTGTACAACCCAGCCATCGGCTACTCCCAGGGTATGTCGGACCTGGTGGCGCCCATCCTGGCCGAGGTCCTGGATGAATCAGACACCTTCTGGTGCTTTGTCGGTTTGATGCAGAACACGATCTTTGTCAGCTCTCCTCGGGACGAGGACATGGAGAAACAGCTGGTGAGGCTCGAGGACACGAGTGTGTACACGCGTGTGTGTGCGAGCGTGTGTATATTGGAGGGCCCTGGGGGAGCCCATACTGCTGTCTCCTCTTGCTGCCAGGGGTCTCGTGGTGTTGTGTGGCTTCGCTGTTGTGGGTCTGCGGGCAGCAGGGATACCAGGACAGGCGATTCTGGTGGGATGTGAGCAGCTTGGCCCCAGGCTCCAGGGAAAAGCCAGCTGCCTCCAGGAGGGACGCTTTTCCAGGTCTTTGGGGATGGTCCCCCCTCACCCACACACGCTCCCTGCAGGACCAGAGGCTGGGCTACAGAGACACTCCCCTGGTGGTGTCCCACCCTCCTGCACGTAATGACCAGCCCAGGTTCCCTGGCAGGCAGGGCAAGGAAGGGGAGGCCCCATCACACCCAGCCCTGTGAGTTATGAAATGGATCCTCAGGTGCACAGGGCTGCACCCTGCAGGAATTCAACACAGCCGAGGCTCCTGGGTGAGGACAGGAACAGAAGGGGCTCCTGATGCCACCTGAGGCACCCAGGCAGATCTCACATCCCCACCCCAAGGACAGTTGGCATGCCTCCCCTCGAGGCCTCTCCAAAAGGATCAGCCATATGGAGGCCAGGCAGCGCTGAATGCCAGGGGAGGCAGAGCTGGGAGGGCCAGCGTGCAGTCCAGGGACCCAGTTCACATTCTCGCTCCTTGTCATCTGTGTGTACCAAACACCTGCCAGGTGCTGTTGCCAGGCACTGGGACATGATCCCACCCTCCCATCCATGAGAAAGCTGGGACTGGAAGCTGACCATGTGGCAGAGGATGCCGGGCACCTGGGGAGTGCTGCAGAAAGTGCCGGGTAGACAAGGACGGCAGGCATCCCGGGTCCCTGGACGGCCCGTGGGGTCTGGCCCTGAGGTTCAGCTGAGCAGGGCATTCCGGGTAGTGACCCTGAGTGGCCCGGTCTTGCTGGACCAGACGTGTCATGAGCAGTGAGGGTAGAGCCAAATGGGGCCCTCTTACTCCAGGGCCAAGGAGTGGAACTAAGCCGAACACAGGAGAGGACTGAGGGTGAGGGACCGGGAGCAGGGAGGTGTGGGCAGGAAGGTGAGGGCTATCCTGGCTGGGGCTGGCGGTGAGGCATCCGTGAGGGGTGTCAGCTGCATGTGTGAACTTGACCTTGATGTGGGCAGCAGGGTGGAGAAACTGACCAGGTGGAAGGATCCTCGGAATCCTGCAACCAGCTGTGCGGCTCCAACTGCTGTCCCAAGTAGGAACAGTGGGCCATTGTGTAGGTGGGGGTGTGGCCCCAAGCCCCCGGATGTCCCCAACTGTGATTTAGCCCCACCTGTTCACGCTGACCCCAGCAGGCCTGCTCACTCTGTGTCATCCTGCGTCTGTGTGACGTCAGGTTTCCACGGCACCTGGGAAGCAGTTACAAGGCCTGACGCCTCTCACCCCTGATGGCTTGCAGCAGCACATGGCCAGGTGACTCATGAGCTGCCGGAGACTGATGTTCCAGTGGCACTGGTGAAGTCAGCAGCCCGAGCCCAGGCGCTGCCAGAAATAGCCTTGATATTGTCCCACGTCACAGGGAGGTGAACTTATGCTCAGGAATCGAGCGTCCTGGGGCTCAGACACATCCCCTGCCAGCTCTAAATCAGCTCTGGAACGTGATGGATCTCGGTGACCGGAGCGGAGGGGGGTTGAGTGGGGGTCCCATGGATGACCTGCTCCCCTTGCCAGGAGTGGTGGGAGTTAGAAACAGCCCCTGCTTGGCGGCTGAGAGCGGTTGTCTTCCCGGCTGTAGAGCCACTCCTCTGCCTTGCCATGGCCTCCTGAACAGTCTTAGGTCGGGGACAACCTGGCAAAGAGAGGTGTGAGCCAAACTGCAGCGGCAGGATGAAATAAGCTGGCGGCAGATATGCGTACTGGGCGGGGACCCCCTGTGTGTGCTTTTCAAGGTTGGGGCGGCTGCAGAAAGGGCCCGGTGGGAGTCGGCTGTCTGGGCCAGGTGGACAGGCCTGCACGGGCCCGGAGCTGACGTGTCCCACCCTGCTTCCAGCTGTACCTGCGGGAGCTGCTGCGGCTGACGCACCTGCGTTTCTACCAGCACCTGGTCTCGCTGGGCGAGGACGGTCTGCAGATGCTCTTCTGCCACCGCTGGCTCCTGCTGTGTTTCAAGCGGGAGTTCCCCGAGGCCGAGGCGCTGCGGATCTGGGAGGCCTGCTGGGCCCACTACCAGGTGAGCCGGCGCAGCACGGCTGGGACCACAGCCCCTGAGCGATGGCCCCCTTCCTGTGGCCAGCCTTCGAGGATGGCAGGGTGCAGGCATCACCATGCTCCTCCTCAGGGGTCCCCCTCCTCCCTGCCCCCCCATCCAACCACCCACATACCACACGTCAGCCTCTCACGCAGCAATGACTTTCTGGTCCCATGTGGCTGGATTCAGACCTTGCAACTCACCTCCCAAGTAACTGAAATCCATGCAAATTGCCCACTGACTGTGCTCATTACCACGTTCTGGGGCTGAGCTCCCTCCTGTCACAACCAATCAGTGTGAGAGACATCAGTGGGGCCGAGAGAGGCCATGGCAGCTCGGGACTGTTCTGCCATGGAGGTCCAGCTCGCCCCGCCACCCTTCTGCTCAGGGAGAGGACTGGAGATCCTGCTGCCCCACAGCCCCTCGGAGAGCCCCAGATCAGTGCTGCCAACTCCCACTTGTCCTTGACCTTCATCCATGTCCCCTCGGCAAATGCCCCGACTCTGTCCCATGGCCTCAATGCCCGAGCTAGGGACAAGCTGGCGGTGTTAAAGGATAGGCAAGTCTCTTTGAATCCATCAGCCTCTAAAAAAAATAGTATCAACGCATCCAGGAGGGGAGGACCTTTCCACGAGAGCGGGCTCCATGCTCCATTCTCCACTGCGGAGCTTCCATGAGACAAGCTTGGTGGAGAGAGATGAGCGCCCGCCGGCCCAGGGAGGTTTGCGCTGGCATTTCCCACCCTTACCACTGTCACAGGGGATTCCAGCTGATGAGAGTGAGCCAGAAGAAATGAATGAGCGAGGCTGGTCCACGAGCCGCCTTTGCATTTACTGGTCCTGGCCTGCTGGGTCTGGGCTGCGTGTCCTGCCTGCATTAGCATGCTTGACATGGACAAGGGTGAAATATCTGTACCAATAAAGGGAAGCATGGCACGGATGGTCCAAAATGCTACATCTTCTGCGTTGCAAGTTTTTCCAAAAGCAAATTCACCACCCTTGTTCCGTTACATTTAAGCTAATGATACCAGTGAGCCCCGAGCATCGCCCAACTGGCGGGGCCATTTCTCANTAGAATTCTTGTGCAACAGACTTAACCAGGCGCTGACATGCCACAGCTGAAGGCTGGACTTGGAGCAGGGCCTCGAGGGGAAGGAATTGGGAGTTTCAGGCTGCTAAGGCCCACGTGGCTTTACTAACCCTGGGGCTGCGGTCAGCTCTTCTCTCCACCATGCTGGGACTGGAGGAAGCCCTGTTACCCACAGGGCTGTGCCCAGCTCCCCCCAGGACATTGGGGACTGGGCGAGGTCCCCCGTTACCCACTGAGCTATGCACCGTGGGGACGCTGGGACGGTGAGGCTGAGTCCATGCTGGGGAAAGCCATGGATCCATACTACTCACCCAAGCCACAGCTTGTCACCAGCAGCAGCAGCCCAGCTCCCACTAGGGCACAGGGTTGGGGGAAAGGCCCCTTCCTGGGCTGTGTACTGCCACTGCCCCCATGTGCTGCCCACTGACCTGGCCGGCACTCTGCCCCACGCCAGGCTCTCCATGACTCCCGAGGAGCACAGAGCATTCTGGCGCAACGTGCAATTCACTGTGGACAAAGATGTGGTTCGGACAGATCGCAGCAACCAATTCTTCCGAGGGGAAGACAACCCAAACGTGGAGAGCATGAGGTACCCGCGGCCTGCGCCAGCACTTCCCCCATTCCTTCCTCATCTGCATGTTGGGGGGCCTCGGCTGACCTCCTGGGCACAGATGAGCCTAACAATGGCTTTCTGCAGGGTCTTTTCTCCAAGTTCATACAATGAAGGCCCCACAAGTGGTGGATGAGCTCTCCATGAGCCACCGCATCCCAGGGAGGCTACTCAGGTCCCTCCTGGGAGTGCCAGCAAAGCCCCCTACCCCCTGGGCACCCATCCAGACTNAAAATACTATATAGATGAGTATTTGGGATATAAAAACGAACACAAAATAACATTAAAGAGACCTTTGGGCAGACTCTTTGATAAATCCTAAACAACAAGAAGGGAAAAAAAAGGAAGGAAGATGGGAGGGAGGGAAGAAAGAAGAAAAACTATAGCATAATTTATTTATTTTGGTAGTAGAAAGATCAACCATGAACCTGTGAGTTATGAAGTTGCATTTCTGGTGCTAGTTAAGTTTTTACTAAGCTATGTTACCTTTGTAATACCTTTGTTCTCTTTGTGATTCAGTTTTTGTTTTTTGCTGCTGCTGTGTGTGTGTGTGTGTGTGTGTG
>NW_007727832.1:97117-103056 GCF_000696425.1 Galeopterus variegatus | reverse complement strand
CACATTCTCGCTCCTTGTCATCTGTGTGTACCAAACACCTGCCAGGTGCTGTTGCCAGGCACTGGGACATGATCCCACCCTCCCATCCATGAGAAAGCTGGGACTGGAAGCTGACCATGTGGCAGAGGATGCCGGGCACCTGGGGAGTGCTGCAGAAAGTGCCGGGTAGACAAGGACGGCAGGCATCCCGGGTCCCTGGATGGCCCGTGGGGTCTGGCCCTGAGGTTCAGCTGAGCAGGGCATTCCGGGTAGTGACCCTGAGTGGCCCGGTCTTGCTGGACCAGACGTGTCATGAGCAGTGAGGGTAGAGCCAAATGGGGCCCTCTTACTCCAGGGCCAAGGAGTGGAACTAAGCCGAACACAGGAGAGGACTGAGGGTGAGGGACCGGGAGCAGGGAGGTGTGGGCAGGAAGGTGAGGGCTATCCTGGCTGGGGCTGGCGGTGAGGCATCCGTGAGGGGTGTCAGCTGCATGTGTGAACTTGACCTTGATGTGGGCAGCAGGGTGGAGAAACTGACCAGGTGGAAGGATCCTCGGAATCCTGCAACCAGCTGTGCGGCTCCAACTGCTGTCCCAAGTAGGAACAGTGGGCCACTGCGTAGGTGGGGGTGTGGCCCCAAGCCCCCGGATGTCCCCAACTGTGATTTAGCCCCACCTGTTCACGCTGACCCCAGCAGGCCTGCTCACTCTGTGTCATCCTGCGTCTGTGTGACGTCAGGTTTCCACGGCACCTGGGAAGCAGTTACAAGGCCTGACGCCTCTCACCCCTGACTGCTTGCAGCAGCACATGGCCAGGTGACTCATGAGCTGCCGGAGACTGATGTTCCAGTGGCACTGGTGAAGTCAGCAGCCTGAGCCCAGGCGCTGCCAGAAATAGCCTTGATATTGTCCCATGTCACAGGGAGGTGAACTTACGCTCAGGAATCGAGCGTCCTGGGGCTCAGACACATCCCCTGCCAGCTCGAAATCAGCTCTGGAACGTGATGGATCTCAGTGACCGGAGCGGAGGGGGGTTGAGTGGGGGTCCCATGGATGACCTGCTCCCCTTGCCAGGAGTGGTGGGAGTTAGAAACAGCCCCTGCTTGGCGGCTGGGACCGGTCGTCTTCCCGGCTGTAGAGCCACTCCTCTGCCTTGCCATGGCCTCCTGAACAGTCTTAGGTCGGGGACAACCTGGCAAAGAGAGGTGTGAGCCAAACTGCAGCGGCAGGATGAAATAAGCTGGCGGCAGATATGCGTACTGGGCGGGGACCCCCTGTGTGTGCTTTTCAAGGTTGGGGCGGCTGCAGAAAGGGCCCGGTGGGAGTCGGCTGTCTGGGCCAGGTGGACAGGCCTGCACGGGCCCGGAGCTGACGTGTCCCACCCTGCTTCCAGCTGTACCTGCGGGAGCTGCTGCGGCTGACGCACCTGCGTTTCTACCAGCACCTGGTCTCGCTGGGCGAGGACGGTCTGCAGATGCTCTTCTGCCACCGCTGGCTCCTGCTGTGTTTCAAGCGGGAGTTCCCCGAGGCCGAGGCGCTGCGGATCTGGGAGGCCTGCTGGGCCCACTACCAGGTGAGCCGGCGCAGCACGGCTGGGACCACAGCCCCTGAGCGATGGCCCCCTTCCTGTGGCCAGCCTTCGAGGATGGCAGGGTGCAGGCATCACCATGCTCCTCCTCAGGGGTCCCCCTCCTCCCTGCCCCCCCATCCAACCACCCACATACCACACGTCAGCCTCTCACGCAGCAATGACTTTCTGGTCCCATGTGGCTGGATTCAGACCTTGCAACTCACCTCCCAAGTAACTGAAATCCATGCAAATTGCCCACTGACTGTGCTCATTACCACGTTCTGGGGCTGAGCTCCCTCCTGTCACAACCAATCAGTGTGAGAGACATCAGTGGGGCCGAGAGAGGCCATGGCAGCTCGGGACTGTTCTGCCATGGAGGTCCAGCTCGCCCCGCCACCCTTCTGCTCAGGGAGAGGACTGGAGATCCTGCTGCCCCACAGCCCCTCGGAGAGCCCCAGATCAGTGCTGCCAACTCCCACTTGTCCTTGACCTTCATCCATGTCCCCTCGGCAAATGCCCCGACTCTGTCCCATGGCCTCAATGCCCGAGCTAGGGACAAGCTGGCGGTGTTAAAGGATAGGCAAGTCTCTTTGAATCCATCAGCCTCTAAAAAAAATAGTATCAACGCATCCAGGAGGGGAGGACCTTTCCACGAGAGCGGGCTCCATGCTCCATTCTCCACTGCGGAGCTTCCATGAGACAAGCTTGGTGGAGAGAGATGAGCGCCCGCCGGCCCAGGGAGGTTTGCGCTGGCATTTCCCACCCTTACCACTGTCACAGGGGATTCCAGCTGATGAGAGTGAGCCAGAAGAAATGAATGAGCGAGGCTGGTCCACGAGCCGCCTTTGCATTTACTGGTCCTGGCCTGCTGGGTCTGGGCTGCGTGTCCTGCCTGCATTAGCATGCTTGACGTGGACAAGGGTGAAATATCTGTACCAATAAAGGGAAGCATGGCACGGATGGTCCAAAACATTTACTGGTCCTGGCCTGCTGGGTCTGGGCTGCGTGTCCTGCCTGCATTAGCATGCTTGACATGGACAAGGGTGAAATATCTGTACCAATAAAGGGAAGCATGGCACGGATGGTCCAAAACGCTACATCTTCTGCGTTGCAAGTTTTTCCAAAAGCAAATTCACCACCCTTGTTCCGTTACATTTAAGCTAATGATACCAGTGAGCCCCGAGCATCGCCCAACTGGCGGGGCCATTTCTCACGGTGACGTTCCTTGCTGTGCTCTGTCAGTGTCTCAAGTTTAATGAAATCCAGTAAGAGTTACAGGAGGGAGGCCTGCTTGCACATCTCTGTCGGATGCCGTTTTGTTTGAAGCCCACAAAGCAAGTCCACATTATTTTTGGACTGTGGGCTAAATTTAGCCACGTTTGGTCCCGTCCCTTGGTCGATCAAGCAGTACGGGGTGGTGGGGAGGTGGTAGGATGGTGGAGTGGGGCTGATGAGCCAGGAGCGAGCTCTGTGGTGGGCCGGGTCACTGCCAGGTCATGCCTTTAACTTGTTAGTCGCCCCTGAGTGAGATAAGGCTCCATCTCACCCAGGCACCACTAGTTTGCCGCAGGGGCTGGACGGCCCTGTGCTCCATCCCGGGAGCTGCAGGCTGCAGTGAGCCCTGTGCTGCTGTCCGGCCTGTGTAGGATGCTCCCCCCACGCCCTGCCTCCACGTTCCTCTGCAGGCAATGGCTGGACACCACCTTCCTGGAACCCCTTCACTGTCTCTCACCCCACCAGAGTTCAAATCACTGCAGAAGGATCATTCCGAGCCTAGACGAGACCATTCTGGACTAGTTCCAAGGAAGTGGCTGGCAGCCGGAGGGTGGTCTGTCCCAGAGCAGGCTGGGGCGTGGGGAGTGTGCCACCCGCAGCCTCTGCCCATGTTGTGCACTCTGCCTGGTATGGTTTGGGATTGCGGTTCTGCTGAGCTTGGGTGGTCAATGCAGAAGACTAAACACGGCCTTCCTGGTGCTCTGGTCCTTCCTCTGCCTCCGGGAGCAGGCGTGCATCAAAGGCGGCGTGCTTTGAGATGTCTGGAGAGCATTTTCCCTGCTTTCTTTGCAACACACTGTAGAGTCTGGGGCATGAGTTGGGGACGTTGGTCCTGGAGGCAGGAGGACAGACTGACTGGTGGGTGGCTGCCAGAAGGTTCTTCCACACAGCCCACTGGAGCGTCTTCTGCACATGCCATCTCTCAAGACCTTCACGAGTGAGGCTTTGAAATGAAGTTCTCAGAGGAAGAATGTTCTCTGCCCCCATCATGGAGACCACCCAAACAGCTGCCCAGAAGAGACCCGCAGCCATGGGTGCCCAGTGTGAGCATCATCCCCTCGGATGCCACAACAGCTTGGGGATTAGATGCCGACACTGGTCCCACTTGCACGTGGGGAACTTGAGGACGAAAGAGGCTGCGTGGCTTGTCCAGGGCCACACGACCGGCAAGCATGGGCTCCCAGCCCAGACCCCTCACCCTACCTCCACACTCAGCCTCACCCTCGAGACAGGGCCTGGGGCTCCCACAGGGCCCCATCTGAACTCCACTCTCCTCCGACCCCCAGACAGACTACTTCCACCTTTTCATCTGCGTGGCCATTGTGGTCATCTATGGGGACGATGTCATCGAGCAGCAGCTGGCCACCGACCAGATGCTCCTGCACTTCGGAAACCTGGCCATGCACATGAACGGGGAACTCGTTCTCAGGAAGGTGAGTGCCGCCCTGTGCGCGCAGGCCCTGCCCCCCCTACAGAGCCCCACCCCGCATGTGGTCCCCTCCCCCCACGTGGACCTGCCCCCACCCGCGTGGCTGGGGCTCTTCAGGGATGCCGTCCACAGTCAGGCCCCTGATGCAGGAGCCTTCCTCACTGGCCCGAGGAGGGAACGCATTCCCAGGGCTGGCAGACAGCTTGTCCACCTTGGGGCACACCACTTAACAGCCCAGAGCTAGGAAAACTGAGAAGGAGGCTGGACACGGGAGGGGCATCTTCTCATCCAGGGTTGGCCGGGACAACGAGGGACCTTGAGTTTTTGCCTCCTGCCCTGCTTCCCAGACTCCCGCTGGAGATGCTGCTGCTTAGAGCTCTCTGGTGGTCCCTCAGGAGCAGTGAGGAGGGGTCCCGGGGTCAGTGGTACCGCCCAGCACGGAACACCTGAACAGACCCTGCAGAGGCAGAAAGGTGGCACGTGGGGCAGGGGGCTGAGTCCAAGAAGGGTCATGCAGAAGGGGACAGGGCAGACCTGGCCGGGTTAGGTGGAGCCCCCGTGCTGCTTTTGGCCTGTCCACCCTTCAGATGAAGGCCATTTGGGGGCCTTGTCTTCAGCCACGTGACAGCACTGCCCAAGACCTCGTGGTCTGGCTGTGCTGGTATCTAATGGAACGTGACAGCAGAGCCCTTGGCCCTCAGCCTGATACAAGGTGAGCCCCACGGGGTTCCACCCTTCAGATGAAGGCCATTTGGGGGCCTTGTCTTCAGCCACGTGACAGCACTGCCCAACACCTCGTGGTCTGGCTGTGCTGGTATCTAATGGAACGTGACAGCAGAGCCCTTGGCCCTCAGCCTGATACAAGGTGAGCCCCACGGGGTCGGCCACTGCAGCTGCTGTTCCTCGGCCACTCCCATGAGGTCCCTGGTGCCAGGCTGCCCCCCGCCCCTCCTTACCGCTTGTCCTTTCTCTCTGCAGGCGAGGAGTCTGCTGTACCAGTTTCGCCTCTTGCCCCGGATCCCCTGCAGCCTGCACGATCTGTGTAAGCTGTGTGGGACTGGCATGTGGGACAGTGGTTACATGCCCGCTGTGGAGTGTACTGGCCACCACCCGGGGTCGGACAGCTGCCCCTATGGGGGCATGGTGGAGATGCCTTCACCCAAGCCCCCAAGAGAAGGCAAGAAGGGCCCAAAGACGTCTCGGGAAGGCTTTGGTTTCCGCAGATAAGTTGGGCTCCCTGCGCTGGACGACAGTCGGGGGGGCCTCTCTGGAGGTCCTGGGCATGAGGGAGGGGGTGGGATGGGTGTGGAGTGGAACGGGGTATGGTCGAAACGTAAGGGAAATGCCTTTGGGCAACGTAGAAGCTTTTCATAAAAATGACAAAATCAGAGTCCGGAAGTGACAGAGTAAGACCCACCAGCCACCCAGAGGAAAGTCAGCTCCTGCAACCTGGAACCAGCGTGCACGGCCACTCCACCTGGGCCGCAGGCCTTCGGAGGATTTCAGCACGTGCCGGGAAGTCCTCTAACTTCGTGAGCAAGTAGATGGCATTGCCAGGCGATGGGAAAAGCAGGAGGCCTCCTTCACCCCCCAGCGCTGAGGGACGCAGAGCAGAGGAGGGTTCCATCCAGGCGCAAAGACACCTCTGCAAGCCAGACACGCTTCCTCCTCAGACCCGTCCCCACTG
>NW_007727832.1:89123-96062 GCF_000696425.1 Galeopterus variegatus | reverse complement strand
GACATCTGCCAAAAAAAAAAAAAAAAAAAACCAAACCCAGAAAGCCCAGCTGACTTCAGGATAGCGAGGTGTGAGAACAGCGGGAGATCTGAGGAGCTTGTGGCTTAACACTGTCCGTTTCAATGTTTTATACTCCTGGTGTGTGCAGGAAACTGCCTGCCCGTGAGCCTGAGCCACCCGCTGTCAAAATGTCTGATCCCTTTCTCTTAGCTGGGGGTCTTTTATGTGAGGTTCCTCGGCATTGCTTAAGGTCAACCCTGCCAAATACAGCAACCAACCGGGGGCCGGACGGGTCGAGGTATAAGTGTGTGTGTGTGTGTGCGCGTGTGTGGATCTGCATCCCTTTCTCTTAGCTGGGGGTCTTTTATGTGAGGTTCCTCGGCATTGCTTAAGGTCAACCCCGCCAAATACAGCAACCAACCGGGGGCCGGACGGGTCGAGGTATAAGTGTGTGTGTGTGTGTGCGCGTGTGTGGATCTGCGTGTGTGCAGGATCCTCTGAGGGGACTGTGTTGTCCCAGGGAAGTGGTAATGTATTCACTGACCAACCGGGGCAGAGAACTCGAACCTTCCTGCAGGGCCTGCCATCTGTACTGTGAACACGGACCTTCCATTGTCAGCGTCTCAGGTGGTCAGATGCAAGAGCGGCCACGGTAAAGCAGCCAGCACTCAGGGCTTTCTGCTTTCTGTATGGGGACAGGTCTTGCCAACATACTCTCCCTCCTGCAAAAGATTATACATCAATTGCGCCTTCTGGGCTTTCGAGATGGACAGACAAGGCCACGTCATCTACGATGTGAGAGCTCCAGGTCTGCTCCCGTGTGTTGAGACACTGGCATGGAAAGCCACTGGTTGAACTGGGGAAGCCAGGGGACTCCCTCCCCAAACCCTCCAGCGCATCCTCTGGGAAGAAGAGTCCTCGGAGTGCTGAGAGTTACATGGGGACGTGGACTTGGAGCTTCTACTTCTTTTCAGCTTTCCTCTCTGAAGGGTGGGCGCTGCTGGGCAGTGCCACTTTACACCATGTTTACTGACAGGACAGGGAGGTTGCCCATCTCCAGCCTCCTCCCCTCTGTTTCTCTTTCCTCCGTGAGCCAAGTCCTTCAGCAGGTACTTCCAAGTTCCCAAGCCCTTCTGTCCATGAGCCTTTTGGGGAGGCCATCCTGGAGCCCCGTCCGTGCCCAGATCTCAGGGTACTGATCATTGCAGCCCAGCAGTGGGGGTCCTGGGGGGCGCTGGACTGCCATGCACTTTGCTTCTGGGAAAATAGGATCGCCTTTCTGTTGGCTCCTGATCTATTGGGCAGTGGCTAGAGCTAACCAGGCATGTCCTTCTGCCCTGACCCTCCTCCAGAAACCAGATCTCCACAAACAGGCACATCCGTTATCCATTCCCAAGTCATGCTGTGTGACAACCCCAACACTCAGTGGCCCAAAATGACACACACTCATTGAGCACACGAGCCTGCAGGTTGCAGTCTAGGCTGGGCAGTTCTGGTCTTGGTGGGGCTTGCTCACGTGCCTGTGGCCAACAGCTGCTAAGCCCCAGAGGGCGGGAGGTGTCCACGGTGCCGAGGTCAGATGTCCACAGGCCGCTGCTCTGTGTGGCTCTTGCGTCCCTCCTGCAGGCTAGCCCTGATGAAGGCAAAAGTGCAGCGACAGAAGCGGGCAAGTGCCTTTCCAAGCCTTGGCGGACACCACACCCACTGGTCAAAGCAGGTCATGAGGCCAAACTCATCATCAACGGTGGGGAAGTGGACCCTCCCCTGTGGTGTCCCCTCTGCACAGTCGCAGGGCAGAAGGCTGGGGATTTGGAGGGTGAAGAGCTGGGACTGTTGTGACCGTCAGCCTACCACCACCAGGATGTCTTGGTCCGAGTAACACTGCTTGGGAACAGTCCTTCCCTGGAGAGGCAGAGTGCTCCTCCCGCACCCTCTCCAGCGGGCTAGTGTCCCTGTGTTTTACGTGATACCTGTGCCTTTGGGCTGCTCTGTTTGGGCGGTAGGGGGATGGGGGAAGCAGATCCAGAGATCCACTCACTTTGGAGGGTCCTGGGTAGAGAGCATTCATTCTGAGTCTCCCGGTTCCCCTGGTCCCACCCCAAGCTGACCCAAACCAACCAGCCGCATCTTCACACCGGGTGCCCCCTGCCCCTCACTGTTCCCGCCTCCTGCTCCCCAGGGGCTGGTGTGGGCCCCGAGAGAGCCACACCTCTCAGACCAGCCAGGATCTCAGAAGCCTAGGTCGGGTGTGCTACTCAGAAGGGGACGCAGAACCTGCCTCTTCTGCAACTCCCTTAATCTGGATGCAATTAGAGGAAACCAGCCAGAAAGCCTGCGGCAGCTGTTGTCCCAGGATTATTCCCAGCCAGCAAAAGGCATTAGGGTGATAATTCAGTCATTAGACTTCTAGCCTTCCCACCGCCAGAACGTGCAAATAGGGGATAATCAGCCCTGCACGGCCGTCCTCAGCAATGCTGTTTATTTAACCCATTTTTTAAAATGACACTTAATGTTATTGGCTGGCGGACGTGTGCACGCATACTTAAAAGTGGACGCGGGTCTGGCCCCACTGCTAATGTCAGCGCTGACGTTGCACTGGGTCCCTCGGGGCCTCTGGGAGGAGAGGGCGCCTTTGATGTGCATGTGCTGGCACCAAGGGGCAGCACGGCGTGGCTGGATGCTGGGTGCAGGAAGGTCCCGCTCGCCCCTCCCGGCCCACTGTCCCAGGGAAGAGGGGACCACGATGGGAGGAAGTTGGGCCTGGGAGGGTGGGGGACAATCGAACTGGGGAGCTGGTGCGTCTGAGGTTGGGTGAGCACTCGGTGGTCTGGGCTGGAAGCGGGGAACCTGGTGTCTTTGCCGGGGTGCAGAGGGAAACAGTGTGCTATTCCAGAACGTTCTGACTCAAGTTCTAGCCAGGAAGACTCGGAGCTCACAAGTCATGGGCCAAGTAGAGAGGGAGGGCCCTTAGCCCACCTGTGCAGAGGAGAAAGGTCTGGAGTCCAGAAGGGGCAGCTCTATGAGCAGCCCTAGGCTTGGGCGCCACCAGCAGATAGCATGGCATCATTCCCGACCAGCCGAAATGCTGGGCAGGCGGGAGGTTTTTAAACCCAGGACAGGGAGGACCTCAACCCCTTATCTTTGGGGTTTTCCGTAACAGCTCAGTCTGAAGCCTTCTCGGGGTGGGCAGGGCAGCGGGGCAGGATGCAGGTGCTGGTTCTGAAACGAGGGCTTCTCCTTGGGCTGTGTGGCAGCAGCTGGCACATGTCACCGAGCTCTGACCTTTGGTGGGGGCCGCGAGGAACAGAGCATGGGGGATGGGAACAAGGAAATGGGGTGAGGACTGTAGAGCACGGGGGTCGGGCGCGGCCTGTACGGTCCCTCCCAGCCCTCTTGTGGCAGCAGCTGGCACATGTCACCGAGCTCTGACCTTTGGTGGGGGCCGCGAGGAACAGAGCGTGGGGGATGGGAACAAGGAAATGGGGTGAGGACTGTAGAGCACGGGGGTCGGGCGCGGCCTGTACGGTCCCTCCCAGCCCTCTTGTCTGCTTCTTGTTTGGCAGGAACAACCTGGAGGGGGCAGCCCCTAGGGCAAGTCCACCCACGGCTGTGCCATGCAAAGCTTTTCTCCTTGTCCAGGCTCCCCTTCCCCCTGGGAGGCTGGAGAGTGTCAGGGATGCCCCGAGCTTACCAGGCAGAGAGAAGGAAGTACCTTCCCGGATGTCTGCTGAGCTCAGGCCCCTGGAGGCCACCCTGACTCAGAGGACGGAGGAGGGGGTCCCCTGGGAAAACTTGCACTTGTGCAGGGGAGAGGCCTGGCTGTCCCGCTGGGCCACGATGGAAGGGACCAGAAGGTCAGCCTGCCCCCATCCCTGGAGTCCCTGGGGAATCAGACACCCCAGGGTCCTATTAGTCCTGTGTTTCTGAGGCAGGCTGCCAGGCCCTCCCTTGGCGTGAAAACCTTCTATCCCTGCAGTCCCCAGCTCAGAGGGAACCACCCCAAAACTAAAAAGCTAATACCCCAAAGTTTGTGAAGCCTGGGGACATGGTCCCCTAAGGTTGGGACACAGTGCTATGGATGAAAGAGCCCTTACCTAGGGCTGGGGATGGGGACCTGGCCTCGTGCTGCTGCCTCCACCCCTCCCCAGGTGTGCAGCCTTCCGCCTCCCCCTGCCTCAGTTTCCTCACCTGTGAAATAAGAATAACATCACCTGCCCAGGCTCCCTCCCCGGACCTCTGTGGGGAGTCTTCGTGCAAAAGCTGTCAGGAGGATGGTTTACCACGTCCCAGGAGCCTCACGTGCCACTCAGGGAAGAGACCACTGACCTCACCTTCAGCAGCGCTGGCTGAGAGAGGCAGCGCGCTCCGGATCGAGAGCTCTCCCCTGGTTTGGAGTCAGCGAACCCACGCTCCCGTCCACACACCCACCTTGCTGTGTGTCCTCAGCTGACGGCAAACCTCTCTGTGCCTCTTCTGTAAAATTCACTCCATGCCACCCCACTCCTGCCACGAAGAAAAACCAACCATGAAACACATCCCCAGCGGCCCCACGAGATGCGTGTGTGCGCGCACGCGTGTGCACGTGCGCCCGCAAAGCTCTTCAGCGGGGGGAGGATGGGTGGGCCCCAAGGTCTTACCCCTCGGCCGTGACAGTCCCTCAGGCTGAGGACACTGGCCTCCTGGGCCTTCCAGAGCCCAGCCAGGGGTGCAACCCGCCTGCAGCCATGTGGCCTTTCACATACGTTGTTGACTTTCCAGCTAGGAAGGGAGCGTTTTAAGTTCAAAGAAAGATAAGTCACACCACTGTCTTTTCTCCAGCACTTGGGGTTGAGAGGACAGTTTTATATAGTCATTTAAGGGAAAGTTTCATGAAATTTCCACCATTACCAAGAGATTACTGATGTCTGTTAAGCAAGTGATTCATTCTTTCTGTTTTGTTTTGTTTTTTAAATACCGTCACCCACCGGTCAGGCCCAGGACTGGTCACCATGACCCCTCCTAGCCAGGGCCCCAACTATGCTTCCGGCTCTCATAGACTCCACTGCAAAGTAAATAAAACCATATTGACAGCAAATGTACACTGTGTGGCACCTCCAGGACAAAGTCCGGCGGGTTTGCCAGGCCCCAGTATGGCGGGCTCTGGTGCTGGACAAAGAGGCCTGGGTTTGTGAGTTTCTTTAAGGAGGTAGACAAGGCGGATCTGACCTTACCTAGGGGTGGGACCTTACCAGGGCAGGGGCACAGGCCCCGGGGATAACTGGAAGGGTGGGCAGATGGGGGTGGGGCCTCCATGGAGCAGGTCATCTCCGGCTCTCCTGAGCAAGCAGGGTGGCGGGCTCCAGTCCTTGACACAAGTGTCCTTTGGGAGGTTCAAGCTGCTTTTCTGCAGCTTTGCGTGTCCTTCCATCCTTGTGTCTCCTGGGGGGAGGGAGCGTGCACAGCTCTCCTGACTGTTGACAGCACTGGCAGTCTTGTGTCTGAAGGGTCTGGCTCACCTTCCACCTGCCTGGCCTCGGCTTAGACCTCTGAGAGCCTGGCTTACCCCCTGTGTGCCGGGGCTGCCCCAGCTGAGGCTGGCTGGCTGGCAGGTGCCATGGGGCCAGGCCCCTGAAGCTCAGCAGGCTTCCCACAGGACAGATGCCAGAGCTGGCCTTCCATGCACCAGCACCTACTGCCATGCATGGCTGGTGGCTCTGTTTCAAGGAACCTTTGTCCGTTTGGGAGTGGGAGGTGCTGTTTCCATGTCATGTGTGCAAGCTGAGCCCCAGCCCTAACCGTGGAGTGTGCAACACCCATGGTGGCCCAGTGGAGACAGAAGGAGCCTGGGCACTCTGGGGCCTCAGCCCTCATGTCACCAATCTTCAAGGCTTGGCTGCTACAGACACTGTAAAGGGCAAGGCTGAACTGTGGGGTGGGGAAGCTGTCCTCAGGAAGGGACAGTCCCCCCCTGCAGGTCAACCCTGCCTAGAGACAAGGCCCATCATGATCCTGACCTTGGGCCACAGACTGGACCTGTTCCCACTTAGAAGGGCTCTTCTGACCTGTCTGTCTGGCAGTCAGCTCCCCGGGTATGGCGCAGACGGGACGAGTCATCGGAATGTCTGTCTTTACTCTGCTCTAGTTCTCCCCAAAATAACAGCCATGTGTCACCAACGCCCAGCCAAAGGGACAAACCTGTCCACCACGCAAGCCCGTCTTTTCAGGGGAGCGCCCCTGGGGAGGGCCCAGCCCTCTGCTGTCCTGTAGTCCTGAGGGCCGGCCACCCACTCTGTGCCTGGGCAGGGCTTGTCCTCTGCAGGATAGTCGGGTGTGTGCGTGACTCAGTGTTTCCGCTGCTGCGGCGGCAGAGGCCCCGGGGCAGGTTCTTCATGTCAGAGGAAGCACCCTGTCCTCGGCCCTGTTCTGGGGGGAGGGGGCTTCCTTCACGTCATTCATTCATTCGTGCATTCATTCAACCAGTACCATCACGCCGGGGGCTCGCTGCACGGAAGCAAGGCGGGAGCACACGGGGTTTCTCAGGATTCTGGGGAGGACATACCTGTATCCCGCAAACCCTCAAATGTGCAAAGCCGCCCTCCAGCCCCCAGGGGAGGCCACGTGGACCTCCACGCCTTTGGGGCAGGCTGGGAAAACCTTGAACTCCCGGTTTCTGAGAGACCTTTGGCCCCCCTCCCTTCTCCATAGGTGTGACTCTTTCTCCAAAGACACAGGTGAGCGAGAAATGTCACCAGTTTTCTTCAGTCACATTGAATCCTGGGATGAGTCCCCTTCAGTCAAGTGCAGTCTCAGTTACTCTTGGTGTCTGTCCTCCTCTGCCCACCCTGGGCATGCAATGGGCCAGGGGTCCCTCTCAGAGGGATCCTGCACAGAACATGCAGGGGGGCTCTCTGCCCTCTGTTGTCATGGAGATGCCCTCTGTCCAACCCCAAAGAACCCCAT
>NW_007727832.1:87126-88173 GCF_000696425.1 Galeopterus variegatus | reverse complement strand
GGAGAGCAAGCAGATCAGGCTCCTGGGGCGTGTACCACGTAATTCAGATGAAGTGGTTTGAAAATATGCCATTCAGCCTCCGACTAGGAAGATAAATCTTCCTCGACAGGTCAGATGCCATTCCTCTTCAACACTGAACGAAAAAGGGCACTGCGTGTTTTGAGTCATTGGAGAGAAGGACTAAATGATTTTCTGAGTCCATGTTCAGATGCTGGATTAGGGTGGCGTGGCAGGGGTGCAGTGCCAGGCTGGGTATAGCCGCTGGCTCCTCAGGAAGCAGAAGCAGGTGCAAAACCCCCTCAACATCGAGAGGCATGTGCAGCTCAACAGAGTGGGAAGACCTCACCAAGTCTGGACGCAGAGTTTACTGATAAAGTTCACTGACTCTCAGCACAATAGAAAAAGATACTGAGGGTCCTAGTGGCTACAAGCCAATGGTGGGTGAGCACGTGGCCCAGCAGTTCGTAAATCTAACAGTAGAGTCTGGCAATGAGCAAGGGCCTGACAGTCCTTCTGGGGTGAGGTCAGAGCTTTGATGGGGCTCACGAGAGAACTGTGGCCAGTGTCGGGACACCAGCTACAGGGGACAGGTAGAGGATTCTGAGAGTAACACCAAAATGACTAAAAAGATCTCGAAAGGGTAAAGGATGGGGCCTTGTTTAAAATAAGGACTGAAGGAGAATAAACGTCGTCAGAGGCTTATGAATTAATGGAGACAGCACCAACGGGCTGTTCTCCACTTTTCTGGCCTGGAGAACCGGGCAAAGGGGTCACATGAGGCTCTGCCAAGGGGCTGGCACAGGAGAGCCACTTTAGAGTGGCCAGGCCTCGTGGTTGCCCATCTGTTCTGCCCCTGAATGCTGGGGTTCTGAGTACAGGCTCTTGGTGTGTACCCTACCCTTTGTGGGGAGAAGCCTGTTGCTGACAGGGGTCTGAACTCTGTCCCAGGGTGTTGGGGACCCATTGGGACCACACAGCACAGGGGTGGACGCTGGGGCTGGGAAGCTCCAGGTTCCCGTGTTAGCTCCACTAGAAGCCTGCTTCCTG
>NW_007727832.1:78856-86552 GCF_000696425.1 Galeopterus variegatus | reverse complement strand
GGACGCTGGGGCTGGGAAGCTCCAGGTTCCCGTGTTAGCTCCACTAGAAGCCTGCTTCCTGGTGTAGTTCTCAGTTTCCTTCTGTAAAGGGAACCCCAAGTCTACGTGAAAAGCAACTAGCTCAGACAAAAAAAAACAACAACCAAGAGCACACGTCTAGAGGTGGGTGGGCGGCAGACGGGATCACCGTGCAGTGACAGCCCCCCAGCCAGTTCCCAGGAATCTAGCCCCCACCCTCTATTCTGCTCACCTCCTGCCAAAACTTTAGAACTAAAGTACTTGTGATCTACGGGCCACTGGGCAAGGGCCCAGGTGCCCAAGCTGGGGGAATCCCACCCACCTACCCAGACAGCAGAGTCAGTTTCGGATCCCACAAGACAGCGTACACTGAAGACTCCTTGGGGCGTGTTCTGCCTTCCTCCAGAGCTCGGCCATCCTCTTGGTTTTCTGATAAATCCCCAGGTTCTGCCAAATGATTCATGTAGATGGGAGTTTCCCCAGTTCTTGGTCTTTCTGCTTGGCTGGGCCACACGACCTCCTGGACCAGGCAGACAAGCAGGAGTGAACTTTCAGGGCTCAGCCCCCGCAGCCTGAGACAGAGGGAGGGGGCTGCGGGTACACAGGCAGGAGGGGCGGGGATGTTTCCAGGGGACGTGAACTTCGTACTCCTGCGGGGGTGAGACGAAGAACTTAGCTCTTCCATGTTTTGCCTGAAATGCATACCCATAGCTATTGGTGGTGGGGCAGGTGGGGATGGGGGTCTTTCAGGGTGGGTGAGACCCAGGAACTGGATTCTGGGTGTTTCTTCAGGTGCCCACACCAAGACTTCCAATTAGACCCCTCATTTCCTGCCTGCAGCTTCCCCTCCCCTCCCCCACCACCCTGCACCCCCTCCCCCATGCAGCGACCACCAGGTGGCCGCCCACCCTCTCCCAGGATCCCGCAGATTTGAGAGTCTTGGCAAGAGGACCACTGTCCTTTGCCTGGACCCTCTGGGCCAGAGTTCAGCTGACATGGCAGCCCCAAAGAGGTGTTGGGGTCCCTGTGGGGGTGGGAGGCACCCAGAATCTGAAGGTCACCAAGCTGGCCTGGCCCTCTGGGTCTCTGCAGACAGCCCCCCAATCATATACCTGAAACCAAGATAGGACACCAAGGCCAGTTGGTAGTATGGGCTGCCAGCCCCCCAGAATCTGATCAAACATGTCCCCTCCAATAAGAGGGGACACCCCGCCAGAAAGCATTCAAAGGTGGTTACAGACTCCCCATGGCTTCTCCGAAGTGTCCTCTCCCCTCCCGCCCAGCCATAGATGGGTCCCTGAGCAATAGCCAACGCCCAAACAGTGCCCACCCCCACCTGTGTTACCCTTTCTAGAAAGCAAGTTCCAAAGTCTGGGATGGGCCTGCTTGGCAGAGGGAGCCCTTAGGCAGAAAGGACACCCCACCCCAGCCCCATCCCCCGCTGCCGTCCTCCGCTGTCCCACTGTTCCAGGGAACACCAGCCACGTCTCTGCAGGTTGGCAACACGCTGGCGTTTCTGCAAGGCCTGGGCTTCTCCCTGGACCGGGGCTCCCGGGAGGGAGAGGGGCGGTGGCCTCCAGGAGCCCCCAGCCTGCCCCAGACCTCGGGAGTGAGGGGTCTGCGTGCCACAAGCGTCCCCAGGCCGGGCAGCAGGAGGCGCATGTGGGCACAGTGGGACCCGCGTCCCCAAAATAATCCGCTGCGCTAATTCCCGTTTCAGCAGGAAGGGGGCCGCGGGCTCAGATCGTCCCCTGTGCTGCGGCTGCTGCGGCTGCTGCTGCTTTTGATTTCACACCCCGCGGGCCTCTTCTCCGCCTGCGCCCGGCTCCGCCGCACGCGCCTCGCCCGCCTGCAGCCACCCAAGCCGGCCAGGCCGGGGCTTCCGGAGGGGGACGTGGGAGGGGCCCACTGATCTAATCATATCGGGGTGCTCCAGATAAATATTCATGGCCGTGTGACAGAGGGAATTTGGGAGAATCTAATTAAAAGGACACAGTGCAAGCTGGCAGCTTTACCAAGGAATCGCTGCGGTGAAACCCCAGGGCTGGGAGAGGCACCTGGAAAACACACTGAGCCTCTGAGAGAGCCCTGAAAGGAAGAGGAAACTTCCCCGGATCCCACGGCCACCCACCCAGGGCGGCGGGCCAGGACATGACTGGCCTCTGGCCTCTGAGCCCACCTACCCATTCCCGCCCCGGCCCCATCCCTCCAGCACCCCTGGGAGCCAGCCTGCAGGCGGGCAGGGCCCGTCACCCCCAGCTCCCTTAGCCACCCCTGTCTGTCTCTGTCCAGCTGATGCTCTCTCTTTATAAAACCTGAACATACACACCCCCAGAGGCAAAGAAAAGGGAACCTCAGGCCTCAAAAGGGCACCAGGTACCCAGGGTTCCCTGGGGAAGGGGGCGGGCGCCGAGGTCCCCCAGGCCTGCCGACAGTCGTGACCTCCACCTCCTGCCCCAGCTGGGCCAGGCCCACACAGGCCGCTGGCTGCCGCGGCTTGTCCTGGGCAACGTCTTCACCCCAGGTCCAGGCTTGGGCCTGCTCCTGACCCCAGAGTCTGGACGAAGTGTCTGCCTGGTGGGGCCCTTGTCATGGGACTCACAGGTTTGCAGGGCCCATTTTTTCTTGGAATGAAGATTTTGGGGGGTCACTCCTACGACTTAAGGGTGCTCTTTGACCTTTGTCATCTTGGCTTGGCTAGGCTGGAGCAGGAGGAGGTAGGGGACAGCAGCCTTGGACAAGGACAAGCACAGCCTGGGACCCTGGTGGGCTCCTGACCAGGTGGGCTCCTCGGCCGTGGGCCTGCCCAGCAGCATGCTCGGTCTTTCTTCTTACTTGGTTACGGGAACTCTCCGTCCAGCCCTCACCCCCTCCCAGGCCGTCTGCGGGAGAAGACCCTGGAGGGGGCGGAACGCCTGCCTGGGTGGGGACGAGGCCCCCTTGGGGTGTCCCTGGGAAATGTTATTAAGTATCTCAAGGTGGGAAGGGGGACCTGCAGTCACCGAGGCCACTCCGGGCTGGGGCTCGGTTCTGCTCCCACGGGTGCCCGTCTTGTTCTCTCTCTGGATCCGCCTCGGGGTGAGGGGCAGGCCCCCTGGGCTGGACTCGCTGTATGACGTTGGCCATCACGCCTCCCCTCTCTGGGCCTCAGAGGTGCCACCTCCATCAACGGGGCAGGAGGTTGTGGACGATCCCCAGGCAGAGGTGCCACCTCTGGGTCCAGCCTTTGCCCTGGAGGTGGGGGGCCCGGGAGGGAGGGGAGCCGAGCTCTGGGCTCTGTACCCGTCCTGTCCTGACCAGTTAACTCCCAGCTGTAAAATGGGGCTCTTAGCTCCCTCCTCTCAGGAAGAGGAGTAGCGAGCACACATTGAGCACCTGTTGTATACCAAATGCCTGGCCAGGGGAAAGGATGATTTGTCACGTGAGAAATGGGCTGCAGACGGGGAGCGGCTTGTCTCGTCCCCATGGAGGAGCGGCGGGTTGAGAGCCAGGGGGCGGCTCCTCACTACTTCCTGCCCCCCTTCCTCCTCTCCCACCCCCCATATCTCCCCCATGTCACCCTCCCTTGGCTCCCCCGCCACGAAAGCCACCTGGCTCCCTGACCCCCCAGGACACTGTAAGGTCCCTGTTGGGGGCCAGGAAGGATCCTCCTTACAGAAACCACAGAGAGACAAGCAGGAAGCCGGACAGGTGTCACTGAGACAGGAGGGCTCCAAGGAGCAGGGCTGGGGGCTGCAGCATCCCACCCCCGCCGCGGCTCAGCTGCCAGGAGTCGCCTCTCCAGCCCCCGCCTTAAAGGATCCCACATCCCACGTACCAAGAGGCTGGTTCAGCATCGTCACTGTGAAGTAGGTGGGCCACGCTCACCAGTACCAGTTGTTAAAGTCACCCGGGGACTTAAGCGTGGCAGGACTGGGTCCCCGCAGGTGCCAGGGTAATGGGCTGTGTGTTTGAGGCCTCCCGGAGCTTCCGAGTGGATGCCCCAGCCCTGCCCTCCCTGCCTCCCCCAGCACTCCCGGCCTGACTTCAGAGGCCACAGCGGGGCCGGAGGAGGGTTTGGAGCCCCTCGGGATGTTCAAGGAGCTTCAGGGAGGGACCCCTTCCTCCGCCCGTGGAGGCACCTGAGGCCCAGGTGGAGGAGCCGGGCAGGAGCCTCAGACACTTGTCCCCCACCCACCGGGGCTCTCTCTACCTCGCCCCACTCCTGCTTTTATATTCTTGAAACCACAGAAATAGAACCTTCATTGAACTTGGCTGATTTTCCAAAGTGCCGAACCGTGTGGCCTCACAAGCAGCTAGAGGACGAACCAGCCCCAGGAGGGTCCCAGGAGACCCCAGGCCAGGGCTGCCTCCACCAGGATGCCCACCTGTCGCCTGTTCACAGACACCCCCGGATCAGAGCACACCTGGGGGGCGGGGCGGGGAGGTGGGGGAGTGAGGTCATCTCTCTGCTCAGTCCAGCTGTCACTGTGTGCCCCAGCCAGGGGTGTCCCTTCCTATCGTCTTCCGTGACCCTGCACAGCACCTGCACACCCGCCTGCATGACAGACAGTGCCGAGTGTCCCTGGGGACAGCTGTGGCTCCGAGGCTATCTCACAGGAGGTGCACGTGGAGGGAAAGGCCTGTGTTTTAATCCCAAACTCCCAATTCCGGCTGCGGGACTGTGGGCATGTCATGTGACCTCTCTGAACTTGACTTTGGCAACTAAGACACAGGTTTCTACCTCTTAAATCTGTCGGGGATGGGGGACCCCAAGGAAATGGAAATGGCCCCCCAAACTAACAGCCCCGAGCACCAGCTCCACCAGCTGAGAGAACCCGCACTGGCTTCTCCGCCCACACCCACCCACCATCAGGTCCCCGCTAATGCCCGCCCCCACCTCGGGAGTGTCACAGGCATAAGGTCCCCACACCTAGCTCCATACCCGGCCTGCAGCAGCCTCATGGGTATTTACCGGATAATAAATTAATAAATGACAGCCCCTCCTGGATGCTTGGCAAACATTGTCCAAATGAAGGAACGTCACCGCCAGTATGGACACATGACAGAGTACACAAACCATAAAAGAGGCGGTGACAAGTGCTGATTGGGGCTGATAAGATTAGGTCCCTGAGCATGGAGGCCGCTCAGCAGGTCACCGAGGTGGGCGAGGGAGACAGAGACACTTTCTGCTTAGGGCAAAGTTTGAGAACGTTCTCAGAGCTCTCGGGCTAGACGCCCACACCACAGCCCCGTGTTTGGGGTCTGCCACCCCAACCTGGAGAGCACGGCTGCAGGAGAGAGCCAGCAGGGTCGGCCCCAGCTCAGTGGGACACGGCTTTGCCTGACGAGGGTGCCCCATCTCTGCTGCTCTACACGAGCCCCTGTCTCTGGGCCTCACCTGCCAGGGCTCAGGCGACTGCCCCACAGCAGGTGTGAGAGGTGAAGACCAGGGGATGGGGACACGAGGGTGCCCCATCTCTGCTGCTCTACACGAGCCCCTGTCTCTGGGCCTCACCTGCCAGGTCTCAGGCGACTGCCCCACAGCAGGTGTGAGAGGTGAAGACCAGGGGATGGGGATGGCAGTGCCGGCCCAGCTGTCTCTGTCCACTGCTTGTCCAGCCCTGAAGGCACCCTGCAGGCTGGCAGTTCCTGGACAGTTTCACTAGATGACCAAATGGGGGCACAGCGTTTGGGGACATGCTGCGGTCACTCAGCCTGTCTGTGGCCAGCTGCAGAGGGAATTACCCCAGTTCAGAGTCAAACCAGAGCTAGGGGTGGGGGGCATGGGCCCTGGCCTGGCCGCGAGCCATGAACACAGAGGGGCAGAGAGAAGGGGCATCCCAGGCCAGGAAGGTAACCTGGGCCTAGACACAGTCTGAGGTCACTGCAAACCCGTGCCCAGCTCCCCAGTGTCAGGGAGGAAGTCCCAGCCTGCTGCAGTCACTGTGACACTTAGGTCTCCTACCCTAGGGTGGCACCAGTCCCCAGGCCCCTGTGTACCCTGCTCTGGCTGAGGGGGAAAAGGGTCCTGGAGTAGAAACCTGCTGCAGCACAGCCTGGCATCTGCTGGGTGGGCTCAGGGCCACGCAGCGAGCAGGGGCCTTCCACAGAGCCTCACAGGATTCGTGTCATTCACTGGCTTTATTTTCAGCTGAGGGGCAGGGGCACTAGAGTTTAGTGACTGGCGAAGTTGGTCTCATTGGGCTGGGGGAAGTGGTGGCTGTGGGAGGTGGTGGCAGGGGAGGGGGTTCCTGGAGCCCCACGGATGGATGAGGGGCTCTGTGGAGGAGGGACTCTGCCTTGGGAAGATCTCACATCCTCGGTGGGGGGATGCTGGCTGAGGCCTCCATCGTGGGGAAAGACCCTGGACACTGTGTGTGACAGAGGCCACTGGCCAGGAGCCACCATGCTGGGGCTGGGGGAGGGGCACTGGGGCCCTCAGCCAGGGAGACTGGGGAACTGCGGGGGCTTGACTGACAGTGCCCTCTCTGCCACCAAAACCAGCCGCAACCACAGTGACTCATTGGGGAGCTCCAAGGTCCAAGGTCCCTGTGCCCGTGGCTGTGGTATCCGATGTGGTCTGCTCCCAGCGAGTGGCGTGCTCCTGCTGGGGAAGAGCCAGGAACCTGGCGCGGGGCTCACTAGCTGCCCGAGTTGGCAGAGGGAGGGGCGTGATGCTCTGGCGGTTTTGAAAGGTGACCTTGAGATGGCAAGACACCAGATTCGGAACAAGGGGGCAGGGCCCTGAGTGTCCGGGCCACAGTGGCTAGTCTATACATGAGGGGCTTGGACTGCGGCTAATGCTTCCGGCACCTACCGTGTGGCAGGGACCCAGCCAAGCACTCTTGCCGATTCCTCACCATGGCCACGCGGGGTAGGGCTATTATTATCCCCATATTCCTGATTAGGAAACTGAGGCACAGAGAGGTTAAGTAATCTGTTGAAGTCACACAGCTACTTAGTGACCAGCAGGGTTCACATCTGGGCAGCCTGGCCCAGAGCCCACACTCACAACCAGCACCAGGTCACTGCGGGACCCGCACCCAGCTCGCCTTCTGCTCTCTGGGTTGCTAATGCCCAAGGAGGACGACAGCTCAAGAACAGCGGTTCCCGGGACAGACGGGCCAAACTCGAGGCCTGGACACGGTGGGGAGAGGGGCGGCTTCAAGGAGAGCACCGAGCATTAGGGGAGCGGGTAGGGTAACCCCCACCGTAACCTGGCCTGGGTCCCACGGCAGGCAGGAATGCTCCGAGCCAGGGGCAGTCCTCCCTACAAACCAGACTCCCAAGGGACGGTCTCGTAGGATCCACGGAAGCAGCGTCACATGGAGCCACAGCTCTGAGTTCAGATCCTACCCATCTGCCCCACCTCTGTGCCTCAGTTTCCCTGTCTGTACGAGGGGGAGGCCAGCAATGCCTTCTGCAGAGGAGGGTATGAAGAGCAGAGAGATGACCGAGGTCAATAAAGCTCACAGGCACCAGCGCCTGTACCTGGGGACCCGTAGTTAGAGAAGAAGCTAGACACACCCTCTGCAGACGCACCCTGTGCAGATGTCCCGGGCCCCAGGTGAGCCGAGGGATGAGGTGGGGGACGTTGAGCTGGGCCCCGCTTCCTAGGAGCCCCGTGAAGTTGGACCCAAGGGACCACCGTGCCCGTTGGCCAAGGGCTTGGTCAGCCCAGAGGCTCGGCCAAGGC
>NW_007727832.1:78264-78729 GCF_000696425.1 Galeopterus variegatus | reverse complement strand
GGGGGCCGCTCTGCAGGGGCCGCTCTTGGCTATCTGGTGGCCTTGAACTTTCCGTTCTGTTTTGCAATCAGTTCAGAAGGCAGCCTTTCTAGCCTGCTTCTTATCACCGGAAAACTTCTAACACAACAATAGCTGCTTGTACTGCTCCCCTGGGTGCGGCTAAATTCCACTTCACGGCTGCCCCCCAGCAGCCTTTTTTCTTTTTCTTTTTTTTGGTAGCTTTGAAACTATAATGGCTCCCATTGTGATTGGTCTGTTCAGGTGACAGTGTGGTCCTTGAGTTTAGAAGCAGGAAAGAGGAGTGGGGGCTGGGGAAGGGGGGCAAACCGAGAAAGGGGGTGACCAGCAAGGTAATCTAGGGACATCTTAGAGCAGCTCGAGGGCACTATTTTGCCAAAGTCTCCTGGAGACAGCATCACCTTGGCTGGCTGCATTTGAAAATAGGTAGTTACTTGTCCAACCACC
>NW_007727832.1:74992-76497 GCF_000696425.1 Galeopterus variegatus | reverse complement strand
GGGGGGGAGCTCCGGTCAGGGGAGAGCCGAGGGCTGAGGAAGCTCCCAGGGACCCAAGAGATGTTGGAAATGCACGTGTGTGTGTCTTGTCTGACAGGGAGCCAGGACCACCTGGTGCTGGGGACAGAGCCCATGAGGCACTGGGCAGAGCCAGGCATTATGGCAGAGACCCCACAGAGGAAATAACTGGAAACCTCTTGTGGACAGCTCCCAGCCAAGTGCAGACCACTCCCTACTCTGGCGAGGTGCTGGTGTCAGGAGGAGCCATCGGGCAGGTGGGGTCAGTCGGGAGGGCTTCCTGGGAGAGGTGACTCTCCTGCTGGCTGGAAGGGTATCTCAAAGTCTCTCCTGCTGTCATGCTCCTTCAGGACAGCAGCCACGGGGCACCTCTGCAGGGACACCCAGAGCTGGCAGGTCACCTAGCCTCTTGCTAAACAAGTGGCAGAGAAACCTAAGCCCTTTTTTTCCCAAATAATTTATTAACATGAAGTTCACATGACATAAAATTAACCACTTTAAAGTGAACAGTTCCGTGGCATTCAGTCCATTCACAGGGTGGTGTAACCGTCACCTCTGTCTGGTTCTCGTCACCCCAGAGGGAAGCTCTGTACCCTGCAAGCAGCTCCCCTCATTCTCTGGCACCCTCCCCAGTGCCCGGCAACCACCAGTCTGCATTCTGGATCTATGGCTTTGCCTCTCTGGCTATTTCATATCCTAANGCAACCACCAGTCTGCATTCTGGATCTATGGCTTTGCCTCTCTGGCTATTTCATATCCTAAGGCATTTTAGAAAGAGGATTGAAGGAGCAAAAAGCCGGCAGTTGGGTCGCGGTCCGCACCGCACATTCCCGGCTGTGCTGGCTTGAGCATGAAACTGCACCTTCCCGTCTCAGTTTCCTCACCTGTGAAATGGACACGAAAATGCCTGTGATAATTGGGCTGGCTGGTTAGCTCACTCGGTTAGAGTGTGGTGTTAGGAACACCAAGGTCAGGGGTTCAGATCCCTGCACCTGCCAGTCACCAAAAAAAAAAAAGAATGCCTTAATAAGGTTGTTGTAGGGACAATGGGGCCGTCTACATGGAGTTCTCAGCACAGTGTCTGTCCCTGGAGCCTCAGTGCGTTTTAGCCGCTGTTGCTGCAGGCGTCAGGAGGGTGTGGGACAAACACAGCTCGGGGCCTGGGTGAGCACAGCCTGGGACAGCAGACCTGACTCTCCACTGGGAACATTGGGCAGGTCACATGATTGCCCCAAGTCTGTGTCTGTCCCTTTCTACTTCCTTGACATTGGGCCTCAGTTTCCCCAACTGGGGAATGGCAATGCAGTTCTCCCAATAATGCAGGGGCTGAGCCTGGCATCCTGGTGGGTAGGAGGGAGGGGAGATGCTCCCCAGCAGGGCTGTGGTGGGGACCAGGGTGGCCTTGAGGGAAGATTCCTAGAAGGGATAACAGCTGGCCGGTGCCCGAGGCCACGGTGTTGGGGGTTGAGGGGCAGGGGGCTAGGCCT
>NW_007727832.1:73054-74159 GCF_000696425.1 Galeopterus variegatus | reverse complement strand
GGAGGGGCTGGCGGGCAGGGCGGGGACCCGGCGGCTCCCCTGGCGGTGGCAGGAGCTCTCCGAGAATTGATTAGTCTTGGACGTGCTGACCTTTTTGTTCTTGAAAAATTGCTTTTGAGCAGCTGAAGCAATAAAAGTAAATTGATTCAGAGAGAACGAGGATGAAATTTGCGTTAGGCGAGGGGCCGTGGAGAAACGCCCCGTGATGTCAGCACAGCCCCCAGCCCCGAGCCCTGGGGAGGAGCGGCCAGCCCGGGGCAGGAGCAGCCGGCGGGGCGGCGACCAGGCCGGACAGCGACCAGGCGCAGGGCCCGGTGCACACTCGCTGGGGCCTCAGCGAATGTTCTGGCAGAGGAACGAAACAGACAGCAGAAAGGGGGCGATGCAGGTGAAATAAAATGAAGTGAGGGTGTGGGGAGAGGAAGAAGCCAAAGGAGGAAAACACCAGGCCGAGAAGTGACGGGGGTTTAGGCTGGAGCCAGGGAAGGCCGTGCGGACCTCTGGGGAACTGGGGAAGGAAGAGAGGATCGGATAAGCACTTGCATGCACCACGGCCGCATTCAATCCCCACAAAGCCTTGTGCTTGTCCCCATTTTATAGAACGAGGAAACTGAGGCCCAGAGAGGTCAAGGAACTTGCTCGAGGTCACCCAGCTGGGTGGTAAATGGATAAAGCTCCGTCGAGCCCCTCTGAAGCCAGGCTGGGGCCTGTGGAGAGTGGGCCCTTTCCTGGGTCACCATCAACATTGACAGCTACTGTGGGGAGGAAGAAGGTGCAGGGGAGATGAGCACCATGGCGAGGTTGCCAGGTGCTGAACGGTGGCACTGGGACTCAGCCGTCGTGGCCGAGTCTAAGCCTGCGCATCCCTGGCTCGGTGCCTGAGCCCATTTCCTCACCCACTTCTTCAGAAAATACCGGAGTCCAGGTCTGTAAAAGTTCAGACTCTCTGCGGGTGCCTCAGGTGTGTTACTTGGAGCCTGGCCCCTGGCCCAGGAGAGAGGTTAAGCCGTGTTTCACCCCTGCAGCCGCCCATCCCCCCTTTGACCAGCGTCTGGGCACAGGCTGTTTCTCCAAGTTCACGGCCCACACTCCTGGATTTGGTTCT
>NW_007727832.1:69601-72625 GCF_000696425.1 Galeopterus variegatus | reverse complement strand
CATCCCTGGCTCGGTGCCTGAGCCCATTTCCTCACCCACTTCTTCAGAAAATACCGGAGTCCAGGTCTGTAAAAGTTCAGACTCTCTGCGGGTGCCTCAGGTGTGTTACTTGGAGCCTGGCCCCTGGCCCAGGAGAGAGGTTAAGCCGTGTTTCACCCCTGCAGCCGCCCATCCCCCCTTTGACCAGCGTCTGGGCACAGGCTGTTTCTCCAAGTTCACGGCCCACACTCCTGGATTTGGTTCTTGTGGGGTTAAGACATGGAATTCTGTGACTTTAGGGTTGGAATGCACAGCCTCAAGTGGTGACTACATAGTAAGTCATGCTGGTGCCGAAGTGGCTCATAGCCCCCACAATGCAGGCACCCCACAGAGAAAACCCCAAACCAAACAGGGTGAGTACCAGCAGCTCCTAGCCCACGCTCTACGGTGATCAGTCCCAGGTCCAGGACGTGGCAGGTCCCTGCTGCTGCCTCGGGCCCCCAGCCTGCCCAGAGGGACCACCCCAGAGCCGGATGTCACTTCAGACTTCTGGATCCCTCACTGGGATGGGACCCTTCCACTGGACTGTGGCTCACCAGCTGCACTCATACCTGGGGGCCCCCTTGCTCCTCGCCCAGCCCTGGGAGGCCAGGGAGGCTTGGCAGCCTCTATTTCCTGGAAAGGGAAAGGTCTTGCCAGGGTCCCAGTGAGCGGCTGCTGCAGCAGGGCAAGGCCTGAGTTTTCTGCCTCCCTCAGTGACACACGTGGCCACCCAGGTGCCCCCGTGCCTGCCAGCAGCTCCAGTGAGGGGACTTCCTGACTGGCTCTGGAACAGGCCATCTCCCATTTGCCATCTGCACCCCCATCCCCAGCCTGCAGCCTGAGGGATGCACTGAGCCAAAGGGCACCTCTGCCCCCTCAGGGCTCCTGGGTTGTGACAGGCCTGGGGTGTGCAGGTTGCCGGGTGACCGCAGTTGCCAGTGGGGATGTTCACGGTCACACCCCCCCACAGTGGCCTGAACTCAGGTGGCCACGCAGGGCAGGATCTGTGAGCAGCATTGGCCAGGCTGGCACTGCATGGGCAGCCTTCCCGTGCCGCACACCCAGCCGCGCCTGCTCCTCCCCGCCTGGCGCTGACCCTCCCCACACCCACCTACATATGAACCTACATATGAGCGCAAGAGAGAAGGCCATGGTGACGCCACGTGTTCCCAGCTCAGCTCCGCCCGCCCTGGCTGTTCACCTGCAAGGGCCCCAGGAGGATGGAAAGGGGCATCTTCAAAGGAGACGGGGTGTTTCCTCACAGGGAAACTGAGGCTCAGAGTGGTTGGTAACTTACCGAGGTTTTGTCGCTAGGGACAGGCAGAGCTGGGATTGGAACCCAGGCTGCTTGACGCCCAGTCTTGGCTGCTCCTCCAGCTTCCTAACTTACCTTGCACGGTGACCCTCCCCTCTGGGCTGCCCTCTCCCAGTTCTAAAAGAGGTGGTTCCTGGATCAGGGAGCCGTGCCTGCTGGCGTGCAGGCCTAGGCCGGGCACAGGGCCGAGAAGCCACTGCTTTGACACTTCCACCACATGAATAAGGCCTGGCGCAGTGCCGGGGAGGGTGTGCAGAGGTCAGCTGGGAGGGCTGTGCGGGCAGCGTTCTTGGGACTGGCTGCCAGGTGCAGCCTGACCTCTTCCGCCTGGGCCTTGGCTGTTTCACTTCCCCTGGAACAGAGAGAGAGAGAACAGCTGGGGAGGGAGGGGAGGAGGAGCCAGGGACACATGGGTCCCTAGACTCCAGGATGGCGAGAGCTCTTGCAATAGCGGATTCAGCCAGTAGCGTGCAGGGGCCTGGGAACCACGTGCTGGAGCTGAGGACGGGGAATTTCTTGAGACTGGGTCTGAACCCCTAGCCCCCCACCTTCTACAGACCTGTTCTGGGGGCTGGCAGAGGCTGCTCTGGGAGGTGGCCTCCCCTTCTCTTGACTGGTGGTCCCAGCCCATGACCTCCACCCTAGGCGCCACCACGAGATCCTTGTGTGGGTGTTCCGCAGGACTCCAGCAATCCTGTGCCCACAAAAGGGGTGAAGGTCAATCAAGTAACTTGTCTGTGGTTACTGGCTCATCAGAGATTCATTTAACAATTTTCAGCTGTCTCGATACTGTTGTGACAAAACGCAGATTCCTCTGGAAGTGACATGGAATTTGGAGTAAGTCTGGTCATTATCAGATGCTAAAGGTTCTGCTGACATCTCAGGCAGGTTGTGACTTTTTATGACTTGAAAAGGGACTCCCCTGTCTTCTGGGGAAAGATGGCCACCTCTGGTCTAAGTAATGTCCCCACCGCCACCCACATCTGCCTCCCTCCCCAGCACCTCAGGTTGGTAGGAAAGGACAGCCCTCTCTACAGGGACAGCCCTAATTGTCCCTGTGTTGGCCCATGGGTGGTCCACTCACCAGCTGTCCTGCCTAGGCTGGGCCCTGGGCACGTGGTTTAGGAAGGGTGGGGGCCCCTGCAAGAATGGGTAGGGAGGTGGGAGCCCGTGCTGTGGGTGCAGGCAAGGGCGGGTGGGCGCCCATGAACCCATGGAAGGAGTGGCACCCACTGACCCGTGCTGAAGGAGACAGGCTTTCTGCTGTGGGGCCCAGGGCAGTCTGCGTTCTAGTCGGAAGAGCTGGCTGGAGCAAGCAGGTGGAGGTGCTCAGGGTGAGTCCAGCGAGGCTGGTGGCCCTATGGGTCTCATCCTGGGCTCTGTGGAGGGGTGTACCTACCACCAGCTCCTGGCCTCATCTGTCCACCGACATGCACCACACTCAGACCGCCTTGCCCCATCCACTGGGGGCCTGGAGGCAGGAAGCACACACACTTCACAAACCAGCTGGGCACAACCGAGAGGGGAAAACGAAGGCGCATCACACAGGGAGTGAAGAAACGCCAGGTGATTGCGCCACGCCCGCACACGGGGACGGTACCCACCTGCAGATGCTGGTCTGCCTGCGTGTCCACGTTGGGTGGCTGTGTTTGCACGTGCACCATCCACAGGCAGGCGCTCAATGTGCA